>NW_028277120.1:0-113360 GCF_059951505.1 Python bivittatus
CCTCCCCTTGATGAAGGACTTGATGTCGCACCTGTCTAAGGGAGGGGTGTTCACAAAACTGGGTGCGCGAAGCTTACTTCAGAGTCAGGATCCGACGCAAAAGATGAGTGGAAGACGGCGTTCAACACGCCGCTCAGGAAGCTGCCAGTTTCACCGTGATGCCGTTCGGATTAAAAGGGGCCCCGGGGGTATTTATGCAGCTAATAAATGAGGTGCTGTGACCTACTCTACCGGGGCGTCCTGGTCTACCTGGGGCCGACATCCTCATCTACACCGAAACCCTGGCGGAGCAACGTGAGCCCGGTGCACACGGTGCTCCAGAGAGCACTGAAGGCACAGCTGTACGCGAAGCTATCGAAATGCGAGTTCCATCGGGAGCAACTAGACTACCCTCGGCTACCGAATATCCTGCCAGGGAATTGAGATGGACCCAGCGAAGGTAAAGGATGTCCTGGGCTGGGAAGCGCCGCGAACCCGGAGCCTTTCAAAGCTTCCTAGGGTTTACGAACTTCTATAGACAGTTTATCCCGAACTTCGCCCAAATCGCCCTTCCCCTAACAGACCTGCTAAAAACCAAGGGCACTGGAAAACCCCCCAAGCCCAGCATGACACTTGCGTGGACTGCAGAATGCCAGGGGGCATTTGAGGAGCTAAAACGGCGGTTCACAGCGGAGCCGATCCTGCGCTGTCCCGACCCAGATCGAAAAGGCGGTTTATAATCCAAGTAGATGCGTCAGACGTGGCAGCAGGGGCAGTCCTGCTCCAGCCCAGCCCGGAGGGGGTCATCCACCCATGCGCCTACGCCTCCCGCAAATTCACCGAAACGGAGAGGAGGTGGATGGTGTGGGAGAAAGAGGCGTATGCAGTCAAGTGGGCACTAGCCACGTGGAGGCATCTACTGGAAGGGGCAGCTGAACCATTCGAGGTGTGGACGGACCATGGAGCCTCGAAGCCCTGAAGACCCCGGTTAAGCTATCCCCCAAACAGGCGCGGTGGTCCCAATACTTCGGGAGGTTTCGGGTTGCCCTAAGAACACATCCCCGGGAAGCGCAACTACAACGCCGATGGACTGTCTCGCATGCCCCAGCACGCCAGCCTACGGGAGGAGATAGCAGACTCCATTATCCCTGCCAGCAGACTGGCTGCAAAGGCAGTGACCCGGAGCCAGACCAAGGGGGAGCGACGGGACGCGGCGCCTGAAATGGAGCAAGGGTTCGTGGAGGCGGCAGAGCGGGACGCTTGGCTCAAGCAGAACCGAGAGGCTGCTAACCAGCCGAGAAGGTTGTGGTGGCCCGAAGGAAAGCTATACGTGCCAGAGGGTTGCCGGCAGGAGGTCATGGAAAGAGCCCACGACAGCCGGAGCGCGGGGGCATTACGGCTTCGTGAAGACGCTCACGCAATCAAGGTGGGCGTGCTGGTAGCCCACGCTCCGTAAGGACGTGGAGGCGTACTCGGGGGTTGCCCGGTGTGCGCGACGACGAAAGGGGCCAAAGGCAGAGCCTAGAAGGCTACTCCAGTCGGTAGCGGAACCACGACGGCCCATGACAAGAGATCGCCATCGACTTCATAGTAGAGCTCCTGGAGAGTAAAGGAAGACCGCCATTTGGGTGGTTACGGACTTATTCTCCAAACAAACACCTTTGCCAAAGGCGTGCCGGCGGAGTCCCCCGGCGAGGGCTTGGCGAGACTATTCGTTGGCAACATGTTTACCGGCTCCACGGCGCGCACCGAGAAAGCGGGTCGTCCAGCGATCGGGGGCGGCAGCTTCATCGCGCGGTTCTGGACGGGAGAACCTGAAAGCGGGTGGAGACGAAGCAAGCCCTTTGTTCCGCGGCGCACCCGCACGGGCCGGACGGAGCCACGGAACGCCTGAACGAGAGGCTCGGAACAGTGCCACTGCGCTGCTACGCATTGGGGCACCAACAGGGCCGCGATTGGGCGGGAGCTACTACCATTCGCGGAAGTGAAAACGCCACAACAACGCCGTCACAAAATTACCGAGTTGCTCCGTTCAAAGTAGCCACCGGGAGAGACTTCGTCCCCATGCCAGAGTTGCCTCGGCCGGAGATCCAGATCAACTCCCTGGACGCCACAAAGGTTCGCCCAAATCGGCGCGACCCCGGCGAGCGGCGCACGCGGCATTTGCAAAGAGCCAAAGCCGACGTACAAGAAACACGCGGACCGCAAGAGACTCCCCGAGGAGCAGTGGAAAGTGTGTAGGACCAGGAGTATCTGTCAGCAAAAAACCTAAAGACACACCAGGCATCGAAAAAACTCAAGCCCCGAGTTTGTGGGGGCCCGTTCCCGATTACAGAGGTCATCAATCCAGTAACCGTCAGGCTGGCAGCTCCCGAAAAGCCTCGGGAAGATCCACCCGGTGTTCCATTGCAGCCTGCTAAAAGTTGCCCTTTTCAGCCGGGGAACGCCTGGCACAAGGCAGAGGGAGTGCCACCACCCATCATGGTCGGGGGAGCAGCATTTCGAAATCTAACCAGATACTGGACGCCTTGAGGCACAAGAGACAGAGTCCAGCTCCTAGTGCAATGGAAACATTTTCCCAAGTCCCACAGCGAATGGGTGAGTAAAACCCACTTAAGAGCGCCGGACCTAGTGCGGGACACACAATAAATACCCCGGGAAACCGAAATAGAACCGGGGGGGGGAAGTTGTCTTCAGGGGGGCGGTATGTCAGGTTCGGTCAGCACGGGGCTTCAGGGAAGCTCGCAGCCAGACCACGCGGAATCCACCGGCGGTAGCTAGCGGGGAAAAGAGGAACTGAAAGCGCCGCTAATTAATGAGCCACCTGCGCCCAGCCAAACAGGAAAACCGCAGCGGAAGCTTTTAACTATAAACTTATAACGTGTGCGAGGCAGAGCAATGATCGCAACGCAGCACAGAACCCGCGGGCTTGCACGTAACGGGGAGGGACCAACCCAGCCGGAGGGGAACTGGCAATCAAGGACAATGGACCCTGACCGAACCTGCCATCATGGACAATCAAGGGGGATTATTGTGGGGCCGATAATCCGCAGCAGCAACGTTATCGCGAGGTGGGAAAAAAGCGCGGGAAGGGGGGAATATAACAAGTAATGCAATTGTACCAAGCCAGTCCCTGGCTTTACTTGTGACTACTACGTTACGCATGAGTAAACCTTCTTTGTAGACCACACGTGTCACGAGAGTTTCTCTGTCGAACTGGGCAAACCTCACACAAAGAAATTATGGGATGTCCTTAAGGAGAGAAGTTGTTACTAGACAAGTCAAGAGCGCCAAGCGTTTGTTCACAAAGTAACCAGGAATCAAACCCAGGTTAATGGCACACAACTAACTAACCAGCCTAATTAAGCACCGAAAGGCAAGTGCGGTGAGGAAAAAGGCTGCGGCTGCTCCGCTCCCTCCCTTTCCTTCCTCCTCTTCTGAATACTGGACCTAGCCCAGCTCGCCCCCTCTGTCCTCTCTTTGAAGTATCATCCATGAATGGAAGTCTGCAGAGGGCTTACCCTTGCAATATTAGGATTGGGGACTTCCCCCCACCATTTCTCCTTTCTCAGCACCTTTCCCTCCCCTTCCTTCCCCCTCGTTTCTGCTCCCTTTCTCTGTTTCTCCTGTTTTCCAACCCACGTGGATCTCAGTCACTCACAGGGGTTGCTCAAAGCAGCGATCGACCCCAGGGCGGCCTTTGCTGGACAAGGGCCAATGCTCCTTCCCTCAGACCTCGGACCCCCTCTGTCTGCCTGGATCTCACCTGGGTGGACACAGCGGCGCTCGCATTCTTCAAGGACCTTGAAATTGTTGGCGTTCCCGCAGCAGCCTCCGTAGAAGAAATGCTCACATCTCTTGGACCTGTGGTTGTAGAACCAGCGAGAAACCAATGCATCACAGGGTCCTTTCTCCTTGGGGAGGTGGCAGATACCTGGGAAACAGAGCAGAAGGCCGGGCCTGAGAAGTTTGCTCCGGGCGCCACATCTCTCGAGTGGGCAGAGGAGGGCAGGAGGACTCGGCGACTGTGGAACGGAGCTGTCGCCCACCCCTGTGGTGCCCTTTGCTGGCTGGTGGCCGCACGCAGCTCTGTCTTGGGGAGGACGTGACTCCTGGACGCCCAGGAGGCATCTAGCTGGCAACTAGCGGGCATCTGGCTTGGCTGGAAAACAGAGGGATCTGGTGGTGGAAGAGCTGGCTTGCTGAAGACGGGCCCCTCCTCTTATTATCTAGTGCAGTGTTTCCCAACCTCGGCAACTTCAAGATGGGTGGACTTCAGTCTTCAGTCGGGGTGATTTTTTCAAAAGAGGCGTTTGGTGTGAAGCGTTTCATTGCCTTTCAGAGGGATCAACTTTTCCTCTGGACTTGCCAGGCCCAGCCCAAGAACGATGGTGAAACAGTCCAGTCCAGTTCCTTTATTTGCTTACGCCAGGTTCCTCAACCTCAGCAACTTTAAGACGGGTGGACTTCATGCTGGCTGGGAATTCTGGGAGTTGAAGTCCACCCGTCTTAAAGTTGCTGAGGTTGAGGAACCCTGGCTTACACCTTATAGACAGAATCTTGCCAGACTAGATCTATACTACTGCAACTGGTGGATCCACCTGGGAGATTCCAGGGAGCGGCCACCCCAAACCTGCTTCTCTTCTCACGCTCCCCTGCAGACTGTGCTGCCTCTTGCCCCTCCCCGCTCCTGCAACGCACCCCCTCCTTCCTGATAGCCTTGATCTCTGCTGCCATCCAGCACGGCCTGAACTGCCCGTCCTTCCGGCTCCAACTCAGCCGGCTCAGGAGTTGTTGTTATACTTTTATCCTGCTTTCCATACATTTTGGTCAACTCAGGTGGGGTGGTGACATCCCTCCCCCCCCACCGCCCCTTGCTGGAACGCTTTCCTCGCTCTGCTTCTCGCTTGCTCCTTTGCTGCCTGGCACGCCGGAACCGAATCCCCGAACAGCACTGCCGGATCCGGGCGCCAAGTGGCTGGCGTTTCAGAGGAATGAGTGTTTGACAAAAGAAGTGAAAAGGGCTGTGGACAGCAGCTCGCTTCTGCCGACTTTGTGACGTGGCAGTGAGAGGTCGGTAGGCCAGGAGGAGCGTCAGAGTGAGTCGGCTGCAGGGGGAACGAAACCCACGCCGGTCGTGGGTCCTTTCCCAGAGCTTCTCACCAGAGGTGATGCTTGTTGGAGGCGCTGGAGATGGGAAGGACAACTCGTCCACAGGTGTTCCCTTCTCATGGTGGTGATGGTCATCTAGAAGGGGGGACAAAACTTAGATCTCCACCATCTGCAGTTTGTCCTCTTCTATTCTTGCACTGACCTGCAAAATGCTGCTCCGTGAACTGCAGATTATTGCCCCAACCCCCACTAGTCCGCCCCAGGACTACAGCTAAACTGTGGGTGCTGCTTCTTTTCCCCAAGGTGGGTGTGCCGAGGGAGGACCCTTTGAAGTGGGGAGCCGGTGGGAAACAGGGGCACGTGTGCGCACGTATCCACATTGCCGCTGTTTTCATTCCCTCCTCCAGCAGCTATCCTCACTGCCCCAGACCCTTTGCTCCAAGGGCGCCACTCTGCCCCTCCAGCTGACCAACAGGAGGGTGCAGAAGCGGGCGCCCAGTGAAGGCACGCGTCCCACCCACGTGTTTTCTTCCTGTCCTGCCTCTTTGTTTGGTTTCAAACCCAGCAGTCATTGCAAAGCGGGGCAACCAAGCCCCCCCTCTGCCCAGGTTCAGAGACAAATGAAAAGACAGCAGGGGGAGGGGCTGAGTTTCCAGGGAAGGGGAGAGCCCGCAGGGGCTCACCGGGTGTCTCTGGGAAGCCCACCGTCATGAGAGAAAGGCAGTCCCTCCCTCCACTGTCCCTCAGCAGCTGGTCTTCCAAGGCCAGCGCTAACTAGTAGTCAGCCTCCCCTAGCCTGCCTCCTGTCCCTTCAGTCTCTAAGCCTACAACGTCAGTGAAGAAGCAGAGGTTTCCCTGTCGCCTCCGTGATAATACCAGAACCCCGTGGATCAGCAGAGGAGGCCCAACGGCGGAGACTTCTCTTTGTACGGCATAATTACGCTAAAGAGTTCTCCACCGCAAGATGTGGAGACGGTTGCCAAAGTTGATGGGATTTTCGGGGGACAAGAGAACGCATGGAGGAGAAAGTTACACTGATCGTTAGTAGCTATTGATCGTGCAGGCTATATAATGGTGGTGGCTGTGCAGTTCTGGGGATTTTCTTAATCTTGTTCTGAGATACACCCAGTGGGTTCTGTGGGAACCGAAAGCTGGACAGAATGGGCCGTTGTCTGATCCAACGGGGACCTTAGTTCTGTTTGGCGGTCGACCCTGTAAACTCTTGATAGCCGTTATTTACAAGGCAATGAAGTCTGGTTACCTTCCGTGGATCCTTACTCAGTCACCACGGGGAGATGACCTACTGGCTTCTCGGCAGCAGTGAAGCCATTGCCTGTCCAGGCTGCAGTGCCCAGGTCTGAAACCTGAGTGCAGCCTGTGCTCTTGGTAGGGAGGACCCCAAGGGAGCCACTGACACAAAGGCTTCCTCCGACCGGTTGCTCCCCGTATTCCGCTTGGCTAGAACGTGACGGCCAAGGGCCTGACAGTGCCGTCCTTCTAATCTGGCTTGACCCGATTGTTTCCAAAGACCTTTACAGGCTGAGAAGCCTTGTTCTGCCCTTCCACTGAGAACAAACACCAAACTCCTTAGCAACCTGGGACGTAGGAGCCTTCTCAGCCTCCCGGGAGCCAAGCCAGCCTGTGAGAAACCATGTTTAGGGAGCGGCACCTGTTTGCAGATGTGCCCAGTAGGGGACTGCGTTCAGCTTTCTTCGGTAAACATTGAATGTGTAACAAACGACTTGTTCTCTAATCATGCTCTTTGGCAAAAGAGTCTCTCCTTCTCCAAAACAGTTGTTCTAGAGCCAAGTCTCATGACAGACTCTGCTAACCCCTCTTCCTAAGGAGTTCATCGGAGCTTCTTCCTTGGTACCTCCACCCTTTCCTGAAATGGAAGACCCCGGCGTCCTCCACGGCAGTGACTGCAGGAGACAGAAGGAAGGGCCTGTTTACACAGCCAGCCCGTGTTTCCTCCCCTCCGTCCTCACCAAGGGCAGAACCTGGCAAGCGCTCAGGAGCAGCCTGCCGCCAGCTGAATTAGGATCAAAGGTGGACCGGGAGGCAGGCAGGCAGGCAGGCAGGCAGGCAGGCAGGCAGGCAGGCAGGGGGGTGGGCACTCTGCCTCCCCCTCCAGTGAAAGACAAGCCCAGGAGAAGCTTGCTGGAAATGCGTTCCACCTGTATAAAGCAAGGGAAGCGGGGCGGACTGGTAGAGCAGCTGGAGAATTTTGCTGGCTACCCAAAGCTGGCACAAATGTGCAGCTGACGAGGGGGTGTCGAGACGCAGAATCTGGGGGAGATCTTGGGGGAGGATTCAGCCCGAGCGCTGAGCTGCCCTTGGAGATGGAGCGGCCCCCATTTCAAGTCTTGAGCTTGTTGGTGCAGGATCGGCCCCTTGACGACTCCTAGTCTGGATGGCCGGTGGCAGCCTCTGGAATCCCCGCCTGGGGGAGAGGAGGGAGAGACCCTCCGGGCAGCCTTCTGAACGCGCCTGGCTGGCCGCGGCCGAGAGCCTGGAGCTGGGGGTGGGTGGGCCCTCGGCCTGATCCGGTTCACGCCTGAGCTTGAGCCAACGTGCTTCGAAAGAGAATTCCTTCCCCAGGCCCAGAACTGCATGTTCATAAGCTACCTCTTGAGCCCTTATCAGAAGGTTTTGCTCAATTCCCTCTTCCTGGTTTTGGGGCAAGGAAATCCAAAACACCATTTCCTTTTATTCTTTTCTTAGAGCTGGGCCTTGGCAAAAGCACCTAGGCTGGTCAAGGGGCTTGATCCGGCAGCTGGCAGCTTCTTGGCATGGGGAGGACACTTGGAAGAAGGAATCCGTCTGCATCCCCTTTCAGGATCCATAACAAACAACATTTCCGTTCAGGTTACAACGTAGCTGAATTTCAGTTGCTGCTGCTACTTTTGCTGAGGTCAACCCCCTGAGCGAGATCACCGATGCTGCCTAAATATGCTATCCCATGTTGGAAGCGGGAGGAAGACTAGGACAGCCCCGCGTGCAGGAGGATGAAGAAGCTACGCTTATAGAATCATAAAGTTGGGAGGGACTCGGGAAGTAATCTAGCCTGGCCCGTTGCTCAGTACAGAATCCACTGGAGCATCTCTGACATAGGACCACCCAGCCTTTCTTTGAAGACCTCCAGTGGAGAACTCGCCACTTCTTGTGGCAGCCTGTTCCACTGGCTGACAGCTCATGCTAGGAAATTGGCTCTCAGCTCCATCGGGAAGTTACCTCTGGATTCTAGCCTGAATCTTCTTCTTTGTAGTTTTAACCCACAGGTTCTGGTTCTGCCCTCTGGGGCGAGAGAGAATGGCCCCACTCCCTCCCTCTGAAGGATGGTCCTTCAGAAATGTGAAGGCATCTTTTCTGCAAGCTGAGCATACCCAGGTCTTTCAGCCGTTCCTCACGGGGCTTGGCTTGCAAGCCCATTGCCATCGGGGTAGCCTTCCTCTGACCTTGCTCCAGTCCGAACTGTGGTGTCCAGAGCGGAAGGCATGCCCCAAATGGGATCTGACTGGGCCAAAGTAGAGCGGGACCACTAAGGGAGCGCACGATACCACCGGCCTTTTTAGCAGCGTGTCCCATAGCTGGCTCTCATTTAGCTACGAGAACGTCCAGAGCCCTTTCACAGGCCCTCCTGCCAAGCCGGGTCTCCCCCCTCCTCCACTTGCACCTTCCGTTCTCCCTACTCAGGTGCGGACCTTGCCGTTTCTCCCCGTTCGCTTCTGTCCTGCGCATGCCACCCCATTGCTCAAGCCGGTCTCGAGGCCCTCCTGCCTTGGTGTCATCTGCAGGCTCGATAAGGACCCCCTCCGAGCCATTGTGGCCCAGCGCCAGGGCCAGGCAGAGCCCTGTGGGGCTCCCCTCGGTCCTTCCCTCCAAGCTGAAGCAGAGCCCTCCAGGAGGACCCCGGGCTGAGGTCATTCAGCCCCCTCACAGTCCATCTATCAGTGGTTTCCGCTAGCCCGCCCTTTACCATTTTATTCTGCAGAAAAGCAAGAGGTGCTGCGTTGAAGGCTGGGCCGAGGTCCACTATGTCCACTATGCCTTCAGCATTTCTCTGATCTAGTAACTCTCCAAGAAGGAGATGAAGTTCAGTCTGGCGCAATTCCTTTGACGCAAACCTCATGCTGGCTCCTGTTATTTGTAGCCTGTCCATCAAGTGCTCATAAGATGCTGCTTAATAATCTGTTCAAATAACCTGTTCAAGGGTAGACATCTGGGTGACAGGTCAATCGTTTCCTGGGTCCTCCTCCTTCCCCTTCTTGAAGATGGGAACTACATGTGCTCTCCTTATCTTCTGGGACCTCACTGGTCCTCCAGGCATTTTCAGAAGTTCCCCAGAAATGCCTGAGCCCAACACCACGACAAGTAAAGTGGAATTCCACGAAGGCAGAGCTTCCCTTGCCCCACTGGCAGCCCCCCTTTGGCTGAGGCCATATAACATGCCAGCCCCAAACCTGGGTTAATAATCCACAGTTCTCATGCTGAAATAATGTATCACTCATTTCATGGCTTAATGTGGTGGCTGGTCCAACAACTGGGGCTGGCCCCAAGTCATTGCCTGGTTCCTACAACACAATGAACCACAATGTACCCAGCCCCCATTTTAACCTAGTGGCATGAGTTGCACCAATGCAGCCCCTGAGTGACCAGAAGTGGGAATCCCCCTGTAGATGTCAGTCAGTCAGTCAGTCAGTCAGTCAGTCAGTCAGTCAGTCAACTTTATTACAGTCAATTAGACCAGTACAATATTAAAAGGAAGGGAAAGACATGAGGGGTGTCCAATCCAAATAAAGGATTATATATCCGAAACTATTCTAGTCAAGATACTTGTCAATTATAATTAAAAAAGTCATTTTGCAATAATTTATGCACCATGGGTTAAATATAGAAACACAAAATGCTTATATCAATTTTTCACTATGATACGTTGGCTCATAACCAACCATAAACCATAAAACCATAAAATCTATGGTTTTAACCATAGATTTAAAGATGACAGGCAAATTCTTGATTCGAGCTTTAGAAGGCCGGTCTCCAGGCGCAAGCAGGCATTTGAAACACAGCGAGGCAATTGTAAGATTGCTCTTAAAAATTTGGACTGGACTCTCTCCAGGGGTAAGAAGGAGGAGGAGGAGGGTCCAAGGTATGTCCCATACAGCATCTGAGCAAGCGATTTCGCCTGGAAAAGTTTAATTGCGGCGGGTACATAATGTCCTCCTTTTAAACGTAACAGTTTGAGGATGGCATTAGCTGACCTCTGTCCAACCGCAGCTGCATATTCGGAATGCGCAGTCCTTGAACCAGTAGCATGTATAACCACACCCAGATATTTAAAGGTAGTCACTGTGCCCATTGAGGTACCAAGAATGTGGTCTTGGTCTTTTGGCAAAGGCCGCCCTGTAGATGTCACCTGGTAGGCTGAACTCCACGATGAGAGTGGGGGGTCAGGAATTCCTCTGAAGGCCCCGAATGGAAGGCTGGGCATCTTGCAAGGATGGCACACCCTGGAAAGTTACATCTCCTACAAGTATCTATATCACTTATCTTATGCAAATCTAGAGGCCTTGGTAGTTCGCTCATGCCCCACGTGGAACATCATTATGCCAGTTCCCTTCCTCTGAATTTTATGCTCTAAAACTCCAGGGATCTGGCAGAAGCTGGTATGTTGCTTACACAGTAAATATCAATCCTGTGATTGGACGTCAGGCTTGTTTCTTCCATAGCTAAGAACAGTCCAGAATTGCACCAGCCAGCCTCAGAATGGGCAGTTCTGCATGCCAAGGCAATGAGCAGCAGGGTTGGGTCCCAGGCTCTGTGTGATATGTGGGGGAACATCTCCCAGCTGAGAACTGGCATGATTATTTGTTGTTCGTATTGTAAACCGCCCAGAGTCACTTCCTCGTGAGATGGGCGGTGTCTAAATTCGAAATATAAATAAATTAATTAATTAACATCTCCATCCTTTGCCTGTGTGCCTGCAGTTAATTCTCTGCATACAGCCTTATTCATGCAAAGAAACGGTGGTATTACTGTTGCTGTTGTTGTTGTTGTCATTTATTATTATTATTCACGACGACGTGAAATCACAGCTGCCAATTCTTTAGCTGGTGTTGGCCTTCACTTGCATCGAGTTCTTCCCAAGAACGTAGGATGTCGTAAAGCAGTGTTTCTCAGCCTTGGTAACTTGAACAGGTGTGGACTTCAACTTCCAGAATTCCCCGTAATAAAAATAATATGAAAAAACACCCTCTGAAATAGAACCACTGCTCAACACGGTCCAAATATACAGCCAAGATATTACAATGGAGTTTGGACTGGACAAATGTGCCACCCTGACCATCAGCAGGGGAAAAATAGTGGAAACGGAAGGAATCAAGATGCCCTGTGGAAATCACATCAAGAGTCTGGATGAAGAAGTTCCCTACAAATACCTGGGCATCCTTTAGACTGACAACACCAAGCACACTGAAGTCAAGAAGAAGGTTAGTAGTGAATACATCATGAGAGTGCAGAAGATCTTAAAGTCCAAACTCAGTGGAGGAAATACCATCAAGGCAGTTGACACCTGGGCAATTCCGGTCATTAGATACACAGCTGGAATAGTGGACTGGACTCAAGCAGAACTAGAAGCCCTGGATAGGAAGACCAGAAAGGTAATGACAATGAATCATGCCCTTCATCCACGCAGCGACGTTGACAGACTCTGCTTACCAAGGAGCAAAGGTGGGCGTGGAATGTGGCAAGTACTCCAGGCAGCTGAAGAAGAGAAAAGGGCATTGGAAGAATATCTGAAGGGCAGCGAAGAAGATGCACTGAAGCTGGTACACCACGAAGGCTTGCTGAAGACCGAAGAGACCAAACTGGCCTACCAGAAACACCAAATGAAGAATAGAAAAGAGACAGGGCAAGGCAAAGGATTACAGGGCCAGTACACAAAAACTTAGCAGGCAAAGCAGATGACAACAAGACCTGGCAATGGCTAAGAGCAGGAAAGCTGAAGAAAGAGACAGAGGGGCTAATTCTGGCTGCACAAGACCAACCTCAAGACCAAATGCATACAAAGCCAGAATCGAGGAGACAGCAACAGACAGAAAATGCCGCCTGGGCAAAGAAGCTGAAGAAACAGTGGATCGCCTAGTCACTGCTGCAAGAAGATCACACAGACCGACTACAAACAACGGCATGACAAAGTAGCAACAGTGGTGCATTGGAAGATCTGCAAGAAATACCATCTGCCTGCAAGCGAGAACTGCTGGGGCCCCAAAACGGACAAAGTCATCGAAAAGGAAGAAGCTCAAGTGCTCTGGGACTCTGGGATTCAAACAGACCAGCACCTGCCACACAACACCCCAGACTCAACCGTTGTGGATAAGAAAGACAAAAACGTCTGGATAGCGGACATTGCGATACCTGAAGATGGCAGAAGAGAAGAGAAGAGAAGAGAAGAGAAGAGAAGAGAAGAGAAGAGAAGAGAAGAGAAGAGAAAGAACTGGAGAAAAGCATGAAATACAAAGACCTGCAAATAGAAGTAGGACGACTGTGGCAAAAGAAAGCAGAGATAGTACCAAAGATAGTAATGGGCGCCTTGGGTGCAATCCCAAAACATCTGGCGCACCCCTTGAGGACCCTCGGCATGGACAAAATCACCACCGGTCCATTGCAAAAGGCAGCGTCACTTGGAACAGCTTCGGTCCTGCCACGATGCCTTTCACACCACCAAACCGCAGCATCTGCCCATCCCAGGTCCTTGGGAAGGGCTCGACAGGGGGATAAAAAAGCCAAATCCAGTCTAACACCTGGCTGACTGCCACCAACCATAATGATAATAACACAAAGCAGGGAAAGCATGCAGGGTGCCCAACCTTTTTACCCTCAGCATGTTAGTATACATGCAGGGGCTGGGAGGCACGGGGCAATTCGCATATGCTCCCCAGGGTGCCAGCTGATTGGACTGGAGGGGACTTACAAGGTTGGTGTCAGCAGCATTCTGAGGCCCTGCCCAGCTGTTTCCCCCATCAGGATTCATGGGGGGGGGGATTTAGTGACTTTTTTCTTTGCAGCCCCTGGCTGGATCTGGCCCATTTTTACATTTAGTTTTCTTTTTGCCAGCTTCTCCCCCAGCACCAGATCTGACTCTGTTCCGTTCAGTTTTCAAGAGTCACTTGTTGGCAGAGACACAGACAACGTCCAAGGCTTCTCTACATAATTTATTTCCAATACTCCATGGAGTTGGAAATAATAAAAAGGAATATATTAGGAAAAAGGAGTCTAGGGGGAACAAAGGAAAGCACAAATCACACTCAGGGCATAGATACCCACATACATGCCAGTCCATTGTGGGAGAAGCAATATTATGCCCAGTGCAGAAAAGGAGGACAAATCATATATCCAGACTTCCAAATAAAATCAGTTCCGGCAGATTTCCCAAGCTAGTTATTTATTGCTTCCTTGAATAAGTTCCTGAGTTTCAGCTGAGGTCAAGGGGTGGACCCTCCCAAGGAATTTATCTGAGGCAAGGGTTGCAGAAACAGCTCCTGCCTGGACCACACATCTGGAAGTGAACTGGGGGCTTAAGCTAGTAATTCAATAACAGCCTTATATCGGAGTAAATGCTTCACCAAGAGAGACTTAAAACTTTAAACATGCAAACACCATCACTGCCTGTAACAGTCATGATCCAAATACAAATAATTAAAATAAGTAAATGATAAAAAGCTAGATTGGAGGAAGATAAGTGTGGTTTTTAACGCTGAAAAAGAAATATCAATAACCTGCGCTATGCTGATGACGCTGCCTTGATAGCCAAAAATGCAAAGCCCTAGTAATAAAAGTCAAGGAGCACAGTGAAAAAGTGGGACTAACATTAAATATGAAGAAAATCGAACTGATGACAACAGGTAGAACAACCAGCCTGGGAACTGACAATGAAGATATCGAAGTGGTGGACAGCTTCTGACTTTTACCATCAACCATCAACAGTTGAGGAACCAGCAGTCAAGAAATATGTCATGGACTAGCACTTGGTAGAGCAGCCAGGAAGGCCCTGGAAAAGATATTCAGATGCCATGGTGTGTCTATACCTACAAAGATCAGAATCATGCAAGCCATGGTATTCACTGTGACCTTCCATGGGAGCAAAAGTTGGACTTTGAGGAAGCAGGTGAGGAACAGTATTGATGCCTTTGAACTTTGGTACTGCAGAAACTTTGGTATTCTGAGTCTTTGGTACTGGAGAACTTTGGTGTCCTGAGAAGACCATGGACAGTCAAAAAATAGACCAATGGATCATTGGACAAATCAACCCAGAGTTCTTACTTGGGGCACAAATGACCAGGTTCAAATTATCCTACTTTGGACACATTATGTGAAGACCCAGCTCTCAGAAGAAAGCTGTAATGCTGGGAAAGGTGGAAGGAAAGAGAAGAAGAGGATGTCCAGCAGCAAGAGGGGTGGACTCAGTTTCAATGTCAATGGGAGCCCTGAAATACCAGGTTAGGGCCTGATTGTCATGGAGAATATCTATCTATGTTGCAGCTAAGAATCGACAATGACTCAATGGCACACAATCAATCAATTAAATGAGAAAAGTTGGAGATCAGTAGATTAGAAGGCCATTGCACTAAAACTGACCAATGTGTATTGGGCATAATGAAGCACAAAACAGCAGCCATGCACACTTCCGAGGGGAAAGCATTTCAAACTGGGGTCACCCCAGAATTCCTCCCCGCTGTCGTAGAGGTGGGTCTCTCCTGGGGTCTCTTCGCTTTTGCACAGAATGTGCCCAAGTTTGATGAATTAAAGCAAGTCTGGCTTCAACCAACCAGAGTCTTCTCAGCTCAGCCCCACGAACCCCCTTCTGAATGGAGCTGGGAAACATCTGGCTGGACTCTGAAGAATTCGGCAACTAACACAAATCCATTAGACGACAATCAGACAAATCCTTTCAAGCTTATCAACACCCTAAACTGCAAAGTTTTCGGCTATGCCCGTTATGTGTCTAACAAAAGCTGAAATGTATGTATCCTAAAAGTGTGAAGTTTGAAGAACATGGAGAGCTTCCCATGCATCTAATGAGCAAACTCTGTAACAAAACACATTCAACCTTCAGGTCAAGTACATATTGACTGTATATGCTTGTTTCCCCTCCCAATTTTCTGCTGTAGTTTCCTCTACTTTCTACATAATTATTCATTGTCCTGTAATTCTCCACAGCTGAACGAAAGCAGATTAACACAATGAAGTGGCTGCGTCAAGAGATCCAAAGTTCCCATACAGGTCTGGTTGCTGAGGGAGGTCTCCCTGAGAACTTAATAAGTCACCTTAATGAGTCATCTTAATGGCACATCAAACAAGGTTTGTCAAAGGAGAGAGAAGAAAGCAAAGGGTGTTATTTAATATGGGGGTAAACACTTTTTAGGGGATTACCCAGAACCGTTGCTCTTCTTTGGTGTTCACTCCCTCCCTGCAAGTAGCTGTGGTTTGGAAGAGCATTAATGCTCAGGAAGGCGTGAAATGGCTGCCTGCTCTTCCTTCTTTCTCAGAAGCTTCATTCTGAATGGCAGGAAGGCTGTTATTTTTATTTTTTATTTTTAATCGATGCAGAAATATAGTCTCAGTAAGTGGACAAAGGAGTTACTAAGGTTGGACAGCTAGTGTTCAGTATACCGCTGATAAGAAATGAACCATAAAAACAAAGTATGGCAAATTATTTTAAGAATATAAGAAAGGATTTGAATCTCTTACCTGAGTGCCAAAAATATGAATAAACATTTAATTTCTAATTTGTTGTACTCCGACTGATATACAATATTTAGAAGCACTTAAAATTTTATGTATTTCTGGTTTCAGCTCTTTCATCAGCTCTTTTTCCCTTTAAAAATCATACTCTGAATGCTTGCATCTGCCTTGCTGCATGCATGATATGTCATATATATGGAAGCCATTCTTGCTTAAATTTGGTTAAACTTCTGTTGTGAACACATGCTGTTCATTTTGCCATTACTACCCATTCTTCAGGTTTAATTTCGCAGTAGTCCGATGCTGTTGGTAAGATGTCTCTTTTCCAGGGTTGTGCTAAGTTTATCCTTGCAGCTGTGAATATGTAGCTTAGTAAATTGTGGCATGTTTTGTTTACATGTTTTGGGATTATGCCTAGTAAGAAAATTGTGGATTTCTAAAATCCTCTGAATAGTGCTGTGTACGTCTTTCCAGTACTTTTGAGGTGTTTTACACACATAGCAGAGAGCCAGCTGGGTGTCCTGGTGGAGG
This sequence comes from Python bivittatus, assembly GCF_059951505.1. NCBI lineage: Eukaryota > Metazoa > Chordata > Lepidosauria > Squamata > Pythonidae > Python > Python bivittatus. The sequence goes on from NW_028277120.1 coordinate 16,369, forward strand.
CTCCAGGCTAGAAACCAGGAGACCCTGAGTTCTTGTCCCGCCTTGGGCCCAAAGCCAGCTGGGTGACCTTGGGCCAGCCACTCTCTCTCAGCCCCGGGAAGGAGGCAAGGGCAAACCAGTTCTGAAAACTGCAGGGATAGTCCAGGCAGACGCCGGGAGTGAACACTGACCTGAAAGCACTAATACATAAATAAAACATTGCATATAGTGGGGGAAATAAACTATAAAAAGACAGAAGCTTTCCACCACTTCATAATCTTCCATGCCAGTTCTAAGGCTGGTTCCTGTACTTGTTGTCATTAGTTTGGAGATATATATATATATATATATATATATATATATTATATTTTTTTATTAGAATTTTAAATACGATAAAACTATAAAAAATAAAGAGAAGAAAAAGAAAAGGAAACCAAACCAAAACAAAAAGAAAATATAGAATTATGATTTCCGCCCTTCTTTCTATCAAGTAGTTGTCTTCTTATTCTTCCCCTCCCTCTTTTTTTCTTCTCTTATGTTGTAATTCCCCTCCCCTCCCCTTTTAACCCTTTTTAGTTTCCAAATCATAAATCCTCAATTCAGTCTTTTCTTCTTTCAACAAAAAGTCCATATAAGGCTCCCAGTCTTTCAGAAAGGTCTTTCTCACTTTTGCCCTGACCAAACGGGCCTGCTTTGCCATTTCTGCAAGCTCGGTCAATTTTGTAATCCAATCTTTCACTTTCTGCACAATTCAGATCTTCGTAGATATCCACACATCTTGGGATCTGGATATCTTTTCTAAGACCTTCATCACTGCCCTACCAAGTGCTGGTCTGTCATGTTGATCGTCAAGGAGTGCAGTTGGCACAAATAAAATCTTGCAAGGTATTTTTGCCAAAGACATTTATCTAGTATCTTGTAGATTAGTGTGATGGAACAAATGTAAGCCAGCACTGGAGTTATATTCATCTTATTGCATTTATCTTATCTCAAAGGCTCGAGGGAACTTGAGACCATCTGTTGTTATCGACTTTCATCTATGTTGGAACAGAGGATAATTTCAAACTTTGTATCTTCAAATTCTGATGCCAAGATAAACAAAGGAGTCCAAACATAACCTAAAACCTTAACCCTTTTCTCAACTGTTATTAGCGTGATTTACTTCAGTTTATAGACCAGTGTTTCTCAACCTAGGCAGCTTGAAGATGTGTGGACTTCAGCTTGCAGAAGTCCCCAGCTAGCACGGTGGAGGTGATGGTGAGGGTGATACGTGAATGAATGCCTGGCTTTGCTGGGTGACTTAAAACAGGAGTGATTCAATCACCCAAAAAGAATGATCCCAATCCTCCTTAATGGTCATGTTGAAGCTCCATTGCTACCTGAACATGGGAGCTGTTTAAATGTGTGTTTATGGATGTTTCTTCTTCGTCTTCTCGGTTTGCTTGGTTTTCTCAAGCCCCCGCAGGACCCTATCTGCGGGGGCTTGAGAAACCACCTATCAACCAGGTAAACTTTCCTGGGGGCTTTGCTCAGTAGATCTGCATGTCCACCTAGGCCTCTCCTGCTTTGTTAAGATTACTGCTCCCAGATTCCCCAACTATGGGCCATGTTGGTTGGGAATTCTGGGAGTTATTGTAGCCTAACTGGGAGTCAGGGGGTAGGGGTGGGTGAATGATTAAGTAAGACTGCTATAGGTGCCTTCAATTTGAGAAGCTCTCCCTGGACCTTGCAATCAACCCAGTCATGAGACTTCACTTCTTTGTGCTGGTATGAGATAGACCACAACGGTTTCAAGACCATTTAGAAGTATCACTGTTCATAAAGGAGTGCCTGAGTGGCCAGCTCCAGCTTTCTATGCATGTTTGTGGGATGGCCCAGGATTCTTTGAGTCCGGTCTGGAAAGGGCTCTGTTTCCAGAGACAAGGGCAATGGGTCAACAGGCAGTTGTTTGGAGGCTGTAGATGGATTCTTAAAACCATTGTTTTGGAAGGATCTGTAAGGCCATCTAGACTAACCTCCCAGCTATAAGACCAGGGCTATCCATCCACCAGCCGTGCCCAAAAATGTGAGGAGCCCAAGAAGAAGTGAAACATAGGATTATGGAGTTGGAAGGGACCATAAGGTTCATCAGGCCAACCCTCTACAGTGGGCAGGAAACCCAATTTAACCATCCTTGGGAGATGCTATCCAGCCTCTTAAAACTTCCAGAAGTAGAGAACCCACAACCTCCATAAGGCAGGCCGTTCCATTCTTCCACAGATAATCACCATCAGGAACTTTTTCCTTGTACTTAAATGAACTCTAGGTAGTGGCAACCTACGCCTATTATTTCTGGTCCTAATTTCTGTGGCCATGGAGAATAGTTCCTGACCATCTTCCCTAAGGCATCCTTTTAGGAACACTGATATTATGTCTATGGTGCCACATTTAGCACAAGGTCAAATCTACAAGGTAGATCAGACTAAGAAACCAATGCCATGAGGTCAGGACCACTTTCATAGATTTATTTATAGATAAGGGATGGGATATGGGGTGAAGCAATACATGTTTGTAACTTTAGAAGGGGTGAAGAGTTACCAAATTTGTTTATAGTTGTGATGAAGGTTGGAAGTCACTTCTTTATATATTTCTTTTCTTTTTCTTTATTATATTCTTACTTTTCTCTTTCTTCTCTTTTTCTTTTTTCCTTTCTTTTTCTTTGCACTTTTTACTCCTTCTCTCTATTTTCTTTTCTAAGTTCAGTTTGTATTAGGTTTTACTATTATAATCAAAATTCTTAATCAAAATTGTATACAAAAAAAGGACTACTTTTATTGCAACAGCTACAGTAACAGGATCTTGCAAGTCTAAATCCCCCCTCCCTCCCTTTATCACTTGTGTGAAGTAGGGAGGGGCTTGTCTGGGATGTTTTCTCAAGTTATTTTCTTGGGCCAGGCTCAAATCCCTCTTACCGGACTGGGGTGGTGGCTCTTCCTTCTGTCCTTCAAGGCCATTCCCTATTCCCTGTACACTGTCCTTCTCTTCATTTCCCACAGCTGTTGCGATCTGGGAGAAGGTCTTTTCTGGTTAGATAGTGTACTTTGTATGGGAATTAAATTCTCTTGTTGCACAAAAGCAAATTTGCTCCATAAGCTGCTTGCTAAGCAATGGTACCTCCTCCTGGCTTTAGGATTTGCTCAGGAATGCCAAGAGGCAACATAACTGATATCTGCATTTTGTGGCAGAAACCTGCACCATGTGAGATTTGCCCCGTTCGACAGAGAAACTCTCGTGACACGTGTGGTTCACAAAGAAGGTTTACTCATGCGTAACGTAGTAGTCACAAGCAAAGCCAGGACTGGCTTGGTACAATTGCATCACTTGTTATATTCCCCCCTTCCCGCGCTTTTTCCCGCCTCGTGATCGCGTTGCGGCTGTGGGCAATTAGGCCCCCCAATGTCCCCCCTGATCGTTCATGATGGCAGGGTCGGTCAGAGTCCATTGTCCTTGATTGCCAGTCTCCCTCCGGCTGGGTTGGCCCCTCCCTGCTACGTGCAGACCCGCGGGTTCTGTGCTGCGTTGCGATCTTGTTTCGCTGCCCTGCGGCCCCGTTCCTTGCTTGCTCGCGCCGTTATCAGTTCGTAATTAAAAGCTTCCGCTGCGGTTTTCCTGTTTAGCTGGCCGCAGGTGACTCGTTAATTAGCGGCGCTTTCGGTTCCTCTTTTCCCCGCTAGCTACCGCCGGTGGATTCCGCGTGGTCTGGTTGCGAGCTTCCCTGCAGCCCCGTGCTTCCCTGAAACCTCGTGCTGACCGAACCTGACATGCCGCCCCCCTGACGACAACTCCCCCCCTCGGTCCTATTTCGGCTTCCCGGGGTATTTACTGTAAAAGTCCCGCACTAGGTCCGGCGCCCTTATGTGGGCTTTACTCACCCATTCGCTGTGGGACTTGGGGAAATGTTTCCATTGCACTAGGAGCTGGGTCTGCCCCTTGTGCCTCCGGGCGTCCAGTATCCGGTTGATTTCGAAATGCTGCTCCCCCCCGACCATGATGGGTGGTGGTACTCCCTCCGCCTTGTGCCAGGCGTTCCCCGGCTGGTGCAACTTTAGCAGGCTGCAATGGAACACCGGGTGGATCTTCCCGAGGCTTTTCGGGAGCGTCAGCCTGACGGTCACCGGATTGATGACCTCCGAAATGGGGAACGGCCCCACAAACCTCGGGCTGAGTTTTTCGATGCCTGGTGCGTCTTTAGGTTTTTGGTTGACAGATACACCTGGTCCCCCACTTTCCACTTTTCCTCGGGGAGCCTCTTGCGGTCCGCGTGCTTCTTGTAGTCGGCTTTGGCTCTTTGCAATGCCGCGTGCGCCGCTCGCCGGGTCTCGTCGATTTGGGCGAACCAGGCGTCCAGGGAGTTGATCTGGGATTCCGGCTGAGGCAGCTCCGGCATGGGGACGAATTCTCTCCCGGTGGCTACTTTGAACGGAGAGAACCCGGTGCTCTTGTGGACGGCGTTGTTGTATGCCACCTCCGCGAATGGTAGTAGCTCCGCCCAATCGTCCTGTTGGTGCCCCACGTAGCAGCGCAGGTACTGTTCGAGCCCCCGTTCAGGCGTTCCGTGGCTCCGTCCGTCTGCGGGTGCGCCGCGGAGGATAGGGCTTGTTTCGTCCCCACCCGCTTCAGGAACTCCCGCCAGAACCGCGCGATGAAGTTGCCGCCCCGATCGCTGACGATACGTCGAGGTGCGCCGTGGAGTCGGTAGACATGTTGCACGAACAGTTTCGCCAGCCCCTCGGCCGTGGGGACTCGCCGGCACGCTACAAAGTGCGCTTGTTTGGAGAATAAGTCCGTGACCACCCAAATGGCGGTCTTCCCCTTACTCTCCGGGAGCTCCACTATGAAGTCCATGGCGACCTCTTGCCAAGGGCCGTCGGGTTCCGCTACCGGCTGGAGTAGGCCTCTAGGTTTGCCTTTGGCTCCTTTCGCCGTTGCGCACACCGGGCAACCCCCGAGTACGCCTCCACGTCCTTCCGGAGCGTGGGCCACCAAAACTGCCGCCGGATTAAGTGGAGTGTCTTTACGAAGCCGTAATGCCCCGCGCTCCGGCTGTCGTGGGCTCTCTCCATGACCTCCCGTCGGCAACCCTCGGGCACGTACAGCTTTCCTTCGTGCCACCACAACCCCTCTTGGCCGGTTAGCGCCTCTCGGTTCTGCTTGAGCCAACCGTCCCGCTCCGCTGCCTCCGCGAACCCTTGCCTTACTTCAGACGCCGCGTCCCGTCGCTCCCCCTTGGTCTGGCTTCGGGTCACCGCCTTTGCAGCCAGCCTGCTGGCGGGGATGACGGAGTCCACGATCTCCTCCCGTAGGCTGGCGTGTTGGGGCATGCGAGACAGTCCATCCGCTAAGAAGTTGCGCTTCCCGGGGATGTGTTTCAGTGTGAACCTGAACCTCCCGAAGTATTGGGACCACCGTGCCTGTTTGGGGGATAGCTTACGCGGGGTCTTCAGGGCCTCGAGGTTCTTATGGTCCGTCCACACCTCGAACGGTTCAGTTGCCCCCTCCAGTAGATGCCTCCACGTGGCCAGCGCCCACTCGACCGCGTACGCCTCTTTCTCCCACACCATCCACCTCCTCTCCGTCTCGGTGAATTTGCGGGAGGCGTAGGCGCACGGGTGGATGGCCCCCTCCGGGCTGGGTTGGAGCAGGACTGCTCCCGTTGCCACGTCTGATGCATCCACTTGGATTATAAACCGCCGGTCTGGGTCGGGATGGCGCAGGATCGGCTCCGCGGTGAACCGCTGTTTTAGTTCCTCAAACGCCCCCTGGCATTCTGCAGTCCACGCGAGTGCCATGCTGGGCTTGGGGGGTTTCCCAGTGCCCTTGGTTTTTAGCAGGTCGGTTAGGGGAAGGGCGATTTGGGCGAAGTTCGGGATGAACTGACGATAGAAGTTCGCAAACCCTAGGAAGCTTTGGAGTTGCCTCCGGGTTCGCGGCGCTTCCCAGCCCAGGACATCCCTTACTTTCGCCGGGTCCATCTCAATTCCCCGGCTGGATATTCGGTAGCCGAGGTAGTCTAGTTGCTCTCGATGGAACTCGCATTTCGAGAGCTTTGCGTACAGCTGTGCCTTCAGCAGTCTCTGGAGCACCGTGCGCACCAGGCTCACGTGCTCCGCCAGGGTCTCGGTGTAGATGAGGATGTCGTCCAGGTAGACCAGGACGCCCCGGTAGAGTAGGTCGTGCAGCACCTCATTAATTAGCTGCATAAATACCCCCGGGGCCCCTTTTAATCCGAACGGCATCACGGAAAACTGGTAGCTTCCGAGCGGGGTGTTGAACGCCGTCTTCCACTCATCTTTTGCGCGGATCCTAACTCTGAAGTAGGCTTCGCGCAAGTCCAGTTTTGTGAACACCCTCCCCTTCGACAGATGCGACATCAAGTCCTTCATCAGGGGGAGGGGGTATTTGTACTCCGTGCTGATTGCGTTCAGCCCCCGGTAGTCTACGCACATACGGAGCGAGCCGTCCTTCTTCTCCCGGAATAACACCGGGGCCGCTAATGGTGACTTCGCGGGTTGGATGAATCCCCGTGCTAGGTTCTTGTCTATGAACTCGCGCAGGGCTCCCATCTCCCTCCTCGACAGGGAGTACATTTTTGGCTTAGGCAGGGTCGCTCCTGGCTCTAGCTCGATGGCGCAATCACTGGGCCGGTGTGGTGGGAGCTGGTCAGACTCCTTCTCCCCGAACGCTGCCGCCAGGTCTCGATACTGCCTCGGGATTCCGCCGCCCGTCGGGGGTTCCCCGGGTCCGGCCCCTCGCTTTGCGGTTGCCTCGCCAGTCGCCGCTGCCTCCCCTCGCCTCGGGATCGTGGCGGGTCTCCGGGGTCCCGGCGCTGCTGCTGCTGCTGCTGCTGTTGCTGTCGCCGCCCGGGTCTCGGGCCCTATCTGCTCTCGCCCCGTCTCCCGGTGTCCCGGACCCTCCGCTTGTCCGCCGGTGGTTGCGGCTGCCTCCGTCTCCACGGCTCGGTCCCCTCTGCTCTCGCCCCTCGCCGGTCTGTCGACCCCGAACCGCACTGCCTCCGCCGTCCAGTCGACTCGTGGGTTCCGCCGCCGCAGCCACGCCAAGCCGAGTACCACCGCGTAGTCGGCCACCGGGACCACCACGAACCTCAGTTCTTCCCGGTGACTCCCGATCGTCATCTGGACCGGCTCGGTGTAATACTGAGCTGGTCCCCCCCCTGCCAGCGTGCCATCTAACTGGCTGAATGAAATGGGCTCCCGGAGTCGCCTCAGCTGTAGCCCGAGCCCCGAGACCACCGCTGGGTGCATCAAGCAGTGGGTGCAGCCCGAGTCCAGTAGCGCCCGTAGCTGCGCCTCCCTCCGGATCTCACCCCCGGACGAGTATCCTCACCCGGAACGGTGGGCAGTCCTCGTCTCCTATTGGCTCCGCGCGCCTCGACTCCCTGCTCGCACTGGGACGCCGTTCAGTGCGAGCGCGCCTCGTTTCCCGCCGGCTCCGAGTCCTCTCCGGAGGATGCTGTCTCCGGGGTCGACCACCCCCCGCGTCCTTTCTCGGTCACCGCCGCCACTGCCCCCTTCCGCGGTCGGTCACCGGTCCTTTTCCCGTTCGCACGCGGGGTTTTGACTTCGGGCCGTGGTGGGGCGCCTTCCCGCTCCGTCGGGCACTGCGCCGCTCGGTGGCCTCTGCCTCCGCATCGGAAACACAGATTCGGGGCTCTGGTCGCCTCTCGCCTCCCGGTGGACTGCCGTCGACCGCTCCGTCTCTCCTCGGGGTGCCTCTCCCTCGGCCGGTCCCTCGTCTGGTCCCGTCGTCTTGTGCTCTGTTGGATCTGCCGCCACGCCGATTCCGCCGTTCCGGCCAGCCAGATCCAATCCTTCACTGTGGCCGGGTCGTCCCGCCCCAGTGCCCGTTCCAGGATCTCTGGGTTGAGTCCCCTCTTAAAATACTTCACCTTCAGGGACTCCGGCCAGTCCGCGAGCTTCTCGGCCAACCTCCGGAACTCCAGGGCATATTCCGATACCGATTTGCCCCGCTGCCTGAATTGTAGGATGTCGTCCTCCGCCCGCTTGGCGCTCAATGTGTCCTCGAATCTGTCCCGGAGCGCCTGCATGAAGTCCGGGAAACTCCGTAGTTCCGCCGCGTTGGCATCGTACAGCCCGATCACCCAGCTGGCGGCTTGGCCATCTAGCAGCTCGGCCACGTAGGATACCCTGTCCTCGTCTCTAGCGAATAGGTGACCACCCCTCTGCATGAACCCCCTGACGTGCGTCAGAAAGTGCGGCAGCTGTTCGGGGTCCCCTGAGAACTTCCCAGTGATACCTCGAAGTCTCAGGGCGTCTGCCGCCCGTTGGTCCTCCGACCGGGGCGCCGTGGGTGGTGCCGGCGGGGGTGTCGGACTGCCCCCCCTGTCGCTCGCCTCCTCGTTTACCGCCGGTGGCCCCACTCTCTGCAGTAGGGTCTGGAGCATCGCCTCCACGGCGTCTAGGCGTCGCTCGACTCTCTCCTCTAGTCGGGCGAATTTCTCGCTCCACTCACGGTCCCGGAACCCCGAACCCCGGGTCATCGTAACGCCCGAATCGTCTGGTCCTTGATTCACGCCCATCGACCACCGCTCGGATGGAGTGCGCCCGGCCCTGGCCGCTGCCCCGTCGCTCCCGGGCGGCTCCGACCGCCCTTCCGCGAGCCTGGATCCCTCGCGCTCCAGCTGACCCACGGATTCCTCGTCGCTGGTCATGCCTGTATTGAGAAGAAAACGCTCCTCGGTGGTACCGGGTAGCGCTGACGGTGAGTCCTGGCTTTATGTGAGATTTGCCCCGTTCGACAGAGAAACTCTCGTGACACGTGTGGTTCACAAAGAAGGTTTACTCATGCGTAACGTAGTAGTCACAAGCAAAGCCAGGACTGGCTTGGTACAATTGCATCACTTGTTATATTCCCCCCTTCCCGCGCTTTTTCCCGCCTCGTGATCGCGTTGCGGCTGTGGGCAATTAGGCCCCCCAATGTCCCCCCTGATCGTTCATGATGGCAGGGTCGGTCAGAGTCCATTGTCCTTGATTGCCAGTCTCCCTCCGGCTGGGTTGGCCCCTCCCTGCTACGTGCAGACCCGCGGGTTCTGTGCTGCGTTGCGATCTTGTTTCGCTGCCCTGCGGCCCCGTTCCTTGCTTGCTCGCGCCGTTATCAGTTCGTAATTAAAAGCTTCCGCTGCGGTTTTCCTGTTTAGCTGGCCGCAGGTGTCTCGTTAATTAGCGGCGCTTTCGGTTCCTCTTTTCCCCGCTAGCTACCGCCGGTGGATTCCGCGTGGTCTGGTTGCGAGCTTCCCTGCAGCCCCGTGCTTCCCTGAAACCTCGTGCTGACCGAACCTGACACACCACACTTTTATGGATTTGGCCATAGGTCAGTGCTGGGCCACGTGCTGGAACCAGGTCCCCAGTTCCTGCAGTTAAAAGTGCAAAAGAAAGAACCGGATAGCCACTGACTATCAGGGTTGAAACCGTAGGCTAATTGGGCCAACAATATGATTGACCAAGAGGTAGCTTCAGATGTTCCATGACGTCAGCTTTCCTTTCTCCATGCCTTCCATGAGCTCAGGGTATCCATTGGTGAGTTCCAACTTGCAAGAAAACATTGCTCTCCTGCACCTTGTGCCCACCATCCATGTGACGGTAGCTAGCTCAGGATCTTCATCTGGGGTTGGTGAATAGATGGTTAATGGCGCCTGCTTTTTCCTTTCTCCCTCTCCTGCTTCTTTGAGGCACTCGCTCTTTTTTTTTTTTTTTTTTTGGAGAAACAGTACTTATTCATTCTGCTGCCTCTCAGACTCTGATCTTGTTCTTGTTGCTCTGCCCTATTTTAGCTCCATGGAATTTGGAGAGGAATCTATTTATGGTTGAAACTACTTTATAACAGCTGCACGTGCAAAAGTCTGCTTCTGTATATGAATCTTCCTTATTGGACGACACTTTTATTCCTTCTTCCCAGTTGCAGAAGGAAACAGTTATCTCTGGGCAGGTCTAGGTCTGTTAATTCATGCTGAACAATCTGACCAGGTTCAGTCATACCCTTCATCCCTTTGGCTTGCAGATCCCAGGCAAAGTAGTGTGAAATATTTTTCCAATCTGGCTTTGGGGCAGCCTTGTCTTATCTGGTGCTCTCCAGCTGTGCTGGATTACAACTCCCATCCCTGCCAGGCAGCGTGGCTAGTGAATGTGATGATGGGAATTGCAGTGAAACACATCTCATCTTCTTCAATCTGTAGGACATGAGCTGAGCTCTGAGGTTGGGTGTCACAGCAGCGAAGGTTCAGCTGTCAGCTACCTTGCAACTGTGAGTTGAAATGGAAGCCATTTAAGCAACGTCCAGATGCTAAGGGCTAAGTATTCGGGAGTCTTCATGGAGTCACAGAGTTGGAATGCGTCATTAATGTCACCAGATTTGGGCTTTTTGCCATTTCTACATCATTCTGTAATTTCTTTTCATTTTTTAAAGCAACCTCCATAATATTTCTAGGGTTTTTTTAGTGCTCAATCCCTAATATGTGCTTTCTTGGACATTTTCTTACTGAGCACATTTTTGTTATCTATTTCCCCAAAGAATATACTTTGATATGTTATTTTTCTTAATATGTGTCTTTCTGTACATTCTTTCTGTAGCACAAACATTCTGGGTATGTTTGGACTGGATGTTTGTCCCACCAGCATGGAAAAATGAGTATCAAAGTGTAGCTTGAAGGTGACCGCTATGGGGCTGAAGCCATAGTGCGCTCAAAATAACCAGGTTTCGCTTTTTTTCTGGTTTGTTTTGTACAGAAATTGGTCTATAGTTGGCTTCTTCCAAGGTGGAAGTAGCAGAGATTAGGGCTGATTTCTGTAGTTTCTTGGTGTGCCGCCTTAGTTCCCACCACAGCCACCTCTCTGGAGAATCAGTTTACTCAGTTTACCCTGCTGCTGCTCCTCCTACAGATCCTGCCCACTCCCCCAAGCCCACCCTCCTTGTTTTCTTCCCTGTTGATTGTAAAAAGAGGCCCTGTGGTTGCCCCTTGGGTGCTGAATCCGCCTTAAGCATCTCCTTGAGCTGACCAATCCCTGAACTGAAATATTCACTGCCACTGTGTAGGACAGTGTTTCCCAACCTTGGCAACTTTAAGATGAGTGGACTTCAACTCCCAGAATTCCCCAGCTAGCATGGCTGGCTGGGGAATTCTGGGAGTTGGAGTCCACTCATCTTAAACTCGCCAAGGTTGAGAAACACTGGTGTAGGATAACCTGGATTCCCCATGCTGGGGAATTCTGGGAATTGAAGTCCACACATCTCAAAGTGGCCAAGGTTGAGAAACACTGGCCTAGAGCCTCACATCCAGGCTGGGAGCTTGGGCTCCTCATGCCTTTCCTGCATAAATCAGGAAAGCAGCCTGGTCAAAGGGTTGCACTTCCGATCTAGAGGAAAATGTGGGATTCCTGTGAAAATCAAGCAGGTTTTTTGAGGGTTAAGCTGGACCTCGTCCATCGTGTTCACTTGGCTTCACAAAACCCTTTGTGTTGCAAAGGGCCTGGCAGGCATTGCAAGTGTTACATACACACATAAATACACGCACCCGTGCTTGTGTGCCCATCAAGGATTCTCTTTTGAAGCAAGCATCCTTAGGCAAAGCAGGGAAGGGGTTACCCGTTGACGTTCCAGTCATCGTTAGTCATTTTGCTCTTCCGCTGCTGAGCGGGATAGTAGACCCCCGGAACCCCAGTTCTCTCTGTCCTCAGAAGGCGCGTCTCAGCGGTTTTGTGCAGTGCTCGAATGCGGTGCACGCACCCAACGCAGCCACGCCAAAGGCGGCGTTGCCACCGAGCATCGCAGGTTCCGTGTGGATCCATCTCCTTTCCATGTGTCCACTCTCCCTCTCCTGGTCCCTCCCCTTTAAAAAGTGCAGGGCCATATTTTTATCCCCGGACATTTACTTTTCATCCATTTGTTAAAGCCCCCGGGAGCCCGTGGTGGCCGAGTCTGACCAACACCAGCCCCAAGTATCGAACCAGACTTTGTGCATGACTCTCTGGCAGGGGGGAAGGGGCACTGTGGGAAATTCAAGAGGTCCTGGGAAACATTTCCAAATGGACACAGACTTCGGCAGTTCCCAAAGCAAACAGGTTTATGCGAAACAGAGACATTTACCTCACCACCCTGTCCCAACAAGACCCTGATTTGGGGCCTACGAGCTACTGGTTTTTTTTGCAAGGCAGTTTCTACAATCAACAGAGTTGCTAGACAGCGTGCTTCCTTTCTACAAAAACGGGGTTTCCTCTTCCCTGCACGGAGAAAGGCAGCGTTTTAGGAAGACCTACTAGCCAGACTAGACTGTTGTTGGGGTTTCCACGGGAGAACGCTTAGCTAGGGAAGCCTTGCCCGTAGAGAGAAACGCCGCAGTCCGGCAAAACCATCTCTCGCCTGAGTCTCTACGTGCTGCCTAAAGTGACCCTTGGGATACTTCTAAATCTTGGGCTGCTCGGCCTTGTCTCTGCCAACACCGGCAGGCCTGTCTGCCTACTGAAATCTGAGGATAGTATTGAATGGAGGGGTGGGTAGTCATCGAAGTAGGAACTAATGGATCAGCCCCTTGTGGTCTTATCTATTGTTCTGATTTTCATTTCTTTTTTGGATCCCACTTTTCTAATTTAAAAAAGAAACTCTGGAAGGATTAAATAGCTACAGGCTGTCTTTCTGCCCCCCCAATTAATTCCCTGTCTGAGAATGCAAGGTTACTAGGACTTGTACAAATTATGCCTAACTTACCCCAGAAAAAGTGTTAAATCAGGTTAGGAAAATAAAGGATAAGACAGCTGTGGGTTTTATTTCTTGCCAAGATGTCCCTCTTGGTGGATCAGGCTCAGCATCTCTGGCCCGTGTGGTGCCCTTTGCTTCATAAGCACAGGACGAGCATTCCCTGCGCAAACATAAGAAGTCATAGTATTTGCACCGAGTGCCCCAGAAGGCCAACAAACAACGCCAGCCAGAACGGGTGTGGGGGTGCTGTGGCTTCGCTCGCGGTCTTACCTTCATAATCTGAATCACAGAATAATCCATCTTGATGTGCAACATAGAAGGCAGTGGGATGCCAATGTTCAGGCTTTCTGAAATGGCAAACAGAGCGGGGCTTTGACTTTTCTGGGTCCTGGCATCGCCCCAGGGCCTTTGGTGGCCTTCAGTGCCAACCAGCTGTCTGGGGCTGCAACCTTGCCCTCCTGCTAACCAGCGCTGGTACAATGGTGCTTCCTCCCCACAGAGGGACTGAACCCATCTTACCATTGATATAGGGCATGTATGTTTCTTTTATGAGCAGCTTGATCCACTTCACAAGACCAGAGACCTGAAAGAGAAAGCAGAGGTTGCAGTGACCAGCTGGTAGAAAGTGACCGGATCATGACCAGGAGATTCAGGGTTTTAGGGGTGCCTTAAGAGGCAGAGGTTGTCCATGCAAAAGGTTCTTGGGGAGTGGGGGCTCTAGCAGTGAGTAGTTCATCCTTCCCCAGCCAGGGGTATGTGTTGAATGACAACTCTTGTCCCCTCCAGCCCACTTGAAATGGGAAGCACCAACTGTCACATGAGCATTGACTGTTGCGCTCACAAGATAAAAGCAAATGAGTTCCTGACTTGCGTGAACCTTCTCAATGCGAGTACAAGTCCTCTATTAAATCGATTTATATGGCCACCCATCTCACAGGTGCGAATCTGGGCCACTAACAACACATTAAAAGCCATGCAGAAACCAAAACATTGAGAACAAATCCAGTAAACACCCAACAGTACAATAACGTCTCATTTCATCAGCTATCCAACTGCCCAACCTCCATGCCCTGGAGTACATCCAGATCTTCAGTGCTTTGTGAAAAGCTGACAAGACTGGGGCCAACTCTTCTCGGCGTCAACCAGCATCAGGTCAACCAGAACAAACAAGATTTCTGGGTTAGTGTGGGCGCCTTCCTGGACCAGTGCTGCAGCTCAGTCTTACCGGTCAGCAGGAATGGTTGAAAGATACACCAAACCAAGCTCTTCCTGCGGGTAGTTGAGCATGGGGACCCCCAGGGCTGCACGTAGCCCCAAGGGCTTGGGTGGGGCCCTCAGGGCCCTCAATGGTCACCACAAACTGGTGGCAGAAGAAGAAACTGATTCAATAACGAGGACCACTCACATGCTCATTGCTTCAGTGATGCTATCTAACCATCTCATCCTCTGCCGTCCTCTTCTCCTTTTGCCTTCAATCTTTCCCAGCATCAGGGTCTTCTCCAAAGAAATCTCTCTTGACATTAGGTGACCAAAGTATCTGAGCTTGAGCTTCATTATCGATCCTTCCAATGAGCAGGTTCGATAATGAAGCTCAAGCTCAGATACTTTGGTCACCTAATGTCAAGAGAGAGAAGAGATGCTGGGAAAGATCGAAGGCATCACTGAAGCAATGAGCATGAAACTGAGCAAACTCCGGGAGGCAGTGAAGGACAGGAAGTCCTGGCGCAATGTGGTTCATGGGGTCACGAAGAGTCGGACACGACTTAACGACTAAACAACAACAACTCACATGAATCAAATCATATCCCCTGCATTCTAACTAAGTCAGGTCTTACTTTTAGTTCTGACTCTATGACCCCATTCAAAGGTCAAGGGTGACTCTTCCCTTGGACAGATGACACCGCCAGCATTTAGCATGACATCTATCTTTCTTGACAAGAAAAATCAAGGCCATCTGTCTTCTTAACAGATCTGGCTTAATACGATATCTAAACGTGAGCAGCGTCTTCCAACCACAACTCAGAATGCTGCTTTCAGCCCAGGATGGTTACCTTCCATCCTTTCTCCCCTTAGAATATTGTCCCACAGATATCAGACAGCCCTAGGAGCGGTAGAAAGAAATCCTCAGGTGCAGCTTCTCCCCACCTAGCCTGCCTTTTGGCACTGCTCCCCAAGACCTCAACTGAACACCCAGGTTGAAAGATAAGCAGAGGCTTACATTGCACCTCTCCCCTATCATCCTATCTTGAGACCTCTTTCCTCAGGAAGCACATCTGAGCTTCTCTCCTATGTACTGGTCCACCATCTTTTTACTTTAGCTTTTGGTCAGCGAAGAAGACAAAATCTCAAGGGTATTCTTCAAGGGATTCAAGCACAGGAGTAGGACACATGTTTAGCTGTACTTCCTCTTTCCACATTACAATTGAGTCTTGTCCTTCTGGATGGACAAACATGATGTTAAAATCTACAAGTCGAAGCAAAGAAGAACTTACTTCAATTGTCCCAAATTCTGAAGAAACCAGGATCAGCTCCATACTGTGGAAAGAGGTATGGCACAAAAGGGTCAAGCAAGAAGTTCCTCGATTACCTGCTCATTGGCAAGGCTGGCATGTGGGTTCAGAGGCAAGCATCAGTCAGGAAGCCATTCCTCTGATGTGTAAGGACATAGGTTGGTGAATGGTTGTGTGACAAGAAAACATGATACCTGGTCACTTTCGAGGAGAACTGCAGCTTGTTATCATGAACGTCAGCCTGGGTACTTAGTGCTAAATTCTGCAATCAGACAAATGGAGAACAGAAGAACGTAAGCAGAGTTCTGAGGCTGGATTAGACCATCAGCCCTTCAAATCTGGCTTTCCACATCACCCAGTCTCCAGTGGAGGTATCTGGGAAGCTCGCAAACTGAACTGGAGAGCAAGGGCCTTCTTCCAGTCTCGCTTCCCAGCTGTTGCTTAGGATTCAGGAGCGTGACACAGCTGTCAGTATGGCCATTAGTATTTGTAGCCTTTGATAGCTCTAGGTGGGTGGCAAAGGGCACAGCTGTTCTTTCTTCACGACATTTGTTGGTCATGTTGAAACCCCTTGTTCCTGTACTTACAGCCCTCAGAACAAAGAGGCCGTTGAGGGCTCCAGAAGGACTCGTCACTGAGAAGGAGATCTCGACTGAAAGGTGAATGATGATCAGGCTGGGCTCCAGGATGATCTTCTTAGATCCCACTAAAGTAATGGCAATTTTCAGTGGAGGTTGGATAGGACACTTGTGGCACTGTAAACATTGGAGACACAAGCAAAGCTCAGAAGCTGCCAGATGTCTCCAGCCGCCCTTGGCTAGAAAGCTGTGTTTTTGCCTGGAGGGACATGCAGAACAGAAAATGGATTCCCACCCCAACAAGCCATCATCATCATCATCATCATCATCATCATCATCATCATCATCATCATCCCAGGCTCTTGATAAGGACTCAATAAGTGGATAAAAAACTAAACATCTGACTGACTGTGCGACCAACGCTAATTTGTATACTGCCCAACTCCCATTGTCTGAGTGGCTCACAACAAACAGATTACAATAAAACCAATAAAAGATAAAAGATGACAAGCATGATGGACTGGATAGAATGAAGCAAGAGGTCTCACTCTCTCTTGCCAGAGGTCATCTAGAAGAATGACCTTTCCTGGCAACTCTTCCTAATGCCACCCTTCCCCAAAGGATGTCTTCTGGCCTGGTGTGTCTTCACCTGCCACCATTCTCAGCCAGCAAGGCCACGTGGCTAGGAATTCGAGGAGTGGCAGAGTCCCGAGCAATCTGGAGGGTGCCCAGTTGGCAAAGACACTGTTCAACATGGGATGTCCCATCCTGCATTCTCTCAGCTACAGGTTGGGAGAGGAACAACAGGGCCATTTTAGGCATGGCAGCAATTCCACGGAAGACCTTCTGGAGAGAGCATGACATGGCCCTACCCTGTGCTTTCAAAGGGCTGGTGCTAGACTTAGGGCAAATACTGACAGGTCTCAGGACGTGGGGGCATAAAGCTGAGCATGAATCTCTTTTCCAAACCTCTCCCCCCAGTTTGCACCCCTTCTGAAAAAGCCCCCCACCCCGCCGGGGAGGAGTTTCTTCCCAAGGTCTTCCTGTGGGGTTGAAAGGAAGAGCAGAAGTCCAGGCAGGCAGCAGACCATGGAGAACGAACCGTGCACTGAAAGGTGGGACAGTCACCCCATCACCTCCTCTCTGCGCGCAAGAACATCACAATCCATCAGGGAGAAGGCTTCCTAAATGCTCTTATTTCAAAGTAATTATGAAAGCAAATTTCCTCTCATTAAACTGATGGAGAATGAATAGGACACAAGCTGGATCAGACGCCTTCGATTTCCCCAAAGGCTGAAGCTAGTCCTTCCCAGGCCAGACGTGGCATGCATGGAGTGACTCACTGAGGAAGGGATTAAGCAACCTGCCTGGACCCCCCCGCCCCCCCGCCCCCAACTCTGAATCCTCCAGTCCTCATTTTCACTTCTCGAGTAAAGGCTGGGATGTTTAAGTTGGCTCTCCAAGGTGTGTTGCGGTGAACTTGGCAGGGAGCCTTTCCCTCCCCTCTTCAGCGCAGCTCTTGCGAACCGCAATCTTAAAGCTAAATATTTTATTGGGCTGTGCTTTCGAGGCACAGCTTTTATTAATCACGGCTGCCTTGTTTTGCGGTGTTGATCATGCCTTAAGACGGGATAGGAATTTGCTCGAACGGGCTCACGTGTCACTTACCTTCTGATGTGAAAAGAGGCCTGCAATAACAGCCGTCAGCTCCATGGCACCAGAAAACTGTGGGGACAAAATGTCATTGTATTTGAAAGGGGCAATCTGCATGAAAACAACACCACACCACACCACACCACACAACACAACAATGGGCTCGTTTTTCTTCCTAGATCTACCTCAGTCAGCTTGATCCCTCAGATGAGCCCAGAGAAAATTCATTTCCTATCTGTGGATGACACAAAGTTGGGTGGGAGAGGTAATTCCGTATAAATAAAACTGTTTCGGAATCTGGAAAGTTAGAGGAACGGGCTGAAAATCAGCATGAAAAAACTCAGAGGGAGGGCATCGATGTGAAAGGAAAACATCAATGGAGACATGGTGTGAAGGTCTGCAGGTTGGAATTACTGCAAGCAAGGAATTGCTAGCTAGCATTCACCCATCATGGATCAGGTCGGAGGGAAACATTCACCTTTGCTCCCACCAAGATCTAGGGTGGGGTGGATTCTTTTGCACCCAGGACAACCCAGCGGGGGCTTGCTCATACATTGCCTAGATGCAGATGGACTTTTGAAGTAACCGCTGCTGAGAAAGGGGTTCGGAAGATGTCTCCCTGAGTCCCCCCTGTGAATTGCCATGAGCCAAACCGATTTTCCTTCCCCCACGAGAGTTGCTATTCCTACTCACCACTTCTGGCGTGCCGCTGAACTCTTGCACTGGGATCTGAATGAGGACTCCTAAAATGACATTCAGGTTGTCCTGAGTTATGCCTAGGCTGAAAGCATTATCCTGCAGGGAGGGCAGTGGGATGGGGGATTTGCTGAAAGGAACAATGAAGAAGTGGTTTTTGGTCCGAAGAATCATCTGAAAAGAGAGAAGGTGAAAAACACTTGGCTGAGGTCAGTCACAGCAAGGGTAGCCCGCTATGGCTGTAGTGGTGGCACCTGGTGGAAGGCTCAACTTTCAGACCCGCATTCCCTGGAGAGTAAGCCAGGTTGAACGAGGGGATTTCTACTGGGGAGCGGGCAAAGTCCAACTACCCCTCCACGGGGGATCTCCAGCATTGTTGGACCTTAGCTTCAGAATCATATCTGGAAAGTCTGCCTGGGAGAGGGCTACAGAGGAAGGCATTTTGCTGGCCTCAAATAACCTGGAAGTTACACCCCTCTATTTTAAGCCACTTTGAGGCACTCTGCCAGGTTGTGTTTGCAAAACAGGTTATGCAGGTTTTGCGATCAGCAAGCTGGAGCGAGTAGAGTTTCAGATGAAGGGTGGCTGCCTCACAGAGCAGTCCTAATGCACGAAAGGAGTCACAGAGGGTCTTGCTGGGTCCACGCAGAGCCTTGCTGGGGGTGTCTCGTAAAGAAACTGCCCATGCGCCCTTTATTGTGGGACAGGAGGACCTTGATCCAGAATATCTTGGAACCCCAAGGTGTACTGCTCCTGAATACGAGCAGTTGCCATTCCTGGGTCTCACTGCTAATGACTCCTGATGGGACCACCTGGGGAGGGCGCTTCTATAAAACCAGAGGCAAGAGAGACAGGCTGGAGATTGCTCTGCGTATAGCTGTGCATTGTGTTGTATTGTTGGATCTTGGTCAGCTGCCACCTCCCCAGACTGATAATAATGGCTGGGGATGATGGGTGTTGTAGTCCACCCTACCCCCAAGCCGCCAGGTGCTCACCCAGGGGAGGGGAAAGAAGAGTGCTTGAGTCCTCCATCCACCTGGTCGGCCCTCTAACCAACCCCGCTGCTTACATTTAACTCGAACACGTAGTAAGCTGACGTGATCACCGGCCTGCTGGCCAGCTGAGATTGGATGGACGCCACCGGACCCACGTGGAGAAACACTGCCGGGGAAACACAGATGTGTCATTAAGGTTCCGGATACAGTACACACAACTGCATTATGCCGGTGTGTGGTGGGCCTGATCAGTTTTACAAATGACCAGAACATTCTTTGCCAGGCTTTGCGTGTGGGAACTCAAGCTGTAGTTTTGGCCAGGGCAGTGAAAGGCCTTGCAAACCATATCACGCAACACGCAAAACTTGGTCAGGGTTCATTTTTAGGAGCGCGTGCACGTGTGTGAGAGAGACAGTCGGCAACTGACACAAATCCAGCCCGTTTGATTAGCTTCTGGTATTTTGCCAACCCAGAACACAGCTTAAAAGCCCCTTTTCTTCCTTTTATTTATGAGTCAAACCCAATCTGATGCCAGTCTGGCCAGTGCGTGTTAATAAATATGAGGAGGAATCAGGACTGGGTTTTGGTCACCGTCCTTGTCAACACAACTATGGTGTGCAGGTGAAGGCAGGGTCACAGGAATGACCAGAGTCTCCCTTCCTTGGGTGGTGATGGAGGCCCACAGATGAATCGGTTCAACGACACAGGTATACTTGGTCTGCTTAATCGGCCCAGGCCATGTGCCCTGAACCACGCAGGACCTTGTCCAAGGATTTGGGGGGGGGCACGTAGGGCACGTAAAGAGCATTTGGGTGATCAAGACAGTCAAGATGGTGGTTGTGACCATGCAAATGAAGCTCTGCCCCTTTTTTATGATGCACGTAACAAAGAGGCGGGGCTTCAATCAGGGGATCATGGTTGCCATCCTGACTTTTTGACCCCCCACAGACGGGACTAATGGAAAGTGATGTTCAGGGCTGGAGCCCTTGTTACAAAGATGAAATTAAAGCCATGGTGGGGAGGAAAGCCGGCAACTCCCTGTGGGCTCCCTGGTGCCCCTGGGCACCAGGCTGCCAACCCCTGCTATGGCCAAGGAAGCTAGCCCAGCTACAGTGAGCCTGAGAGAAGGCCAGGCTGGAGAGGGGATGGGGGGCCAGGGGGGGACGGGCGGGCAGTGCCCAGCCAGGCCAAGAACTCACCATCTACCGTAGAGAGAAAATCGACCCTCACGATCCCAATGGCCTGCTGCAGCGCTTCGCAGAGCTGAAAGGAAGGGGGGAGAATTAACGGAAGGTCCCCCCCGCCCCGTTGAACAAAGACGCACCTGCTGGGCATTTCTAAGGGGCTTCCACGCTAGGCATTTCTCCAGAGTGATATTCCTCTTACTGCATGCCTGGGCTTGGTGTTCGGGTATTACCCAGCTTCAGGGATGTGACTGTTCTTGATTTCCGGCACTGGGCCCAGTTTTCAAGAAGGCGAGATAAAAGTGGCCGCCGCCCATTCTTAAAGCCAACCTCCCCCCCCCAATAATTGCCAGCAACGAAAGGGACAGACCCTCCCCTCCGTGGCTCCTGGCTAGCGTCAATAAATCACTGCAAAAATACCAGATTCCAGCCAAGATGGTGTCAGGGGCCATGTGGTGCAAGCCTCACCCCATTCTACATTGTTTGTACATTGTTCGTAAAAGAGGCGTGGTTGCAGCCAACATCTTGACTTTTCTGACCACCCGGGGGCTACCCCCGGCTCTTCCCACACTGCCGAAACCCCTTCATGGTTCTGGCTTGCTCCGATTTGCTCCGTCGTGCTCTCCGTCTCCTTTGTCCCAGGGAGCCATCGGAGGTCAAGGCAGCTGCCTCCAAGGATTACGCGGAGGAAAAGAGGGCGACCTGCGCAGCTTCCTTGCCAGTCTTCCCATTGCCACCTCTGCTGCCATCCCGAGCTATGATTTGCCAGCCACTTACCAACCTGGGCAGTGAAGCTGTGAGGACAGTTTTTACAATGGGCTTCGCCTTGATCGTTTGCAGGCTGCAGAAACAAGCGAAGAGGGGAAAGAAGAGGGGCTGTTTTCCTCCCACTCAGCAACCCTTAACCCCCCCCCCTTGTCTACCAGCACCCTTGTCTTGCCCAACCCCCCCACCTCCTTGCAAAAGCAAAAAGGCCCACCGTGGGAAAGTCTGGAAGGCCTGATTCTGGGGCGTCCGGAGGGCAGGATGTGGGCAGAGACCCCGCCGACGCAGGCGGAAGGTGGCACTCTTAGCAAATGTCCACCAGCCCATGTAAAATGTTTCCTTCTGGGCTGGGCGGGGTAGAGGAGGCCCGGGCATTTGGGGTGGGGGGGAGAGTCAAACAAGTCAAGACGGCGAACATTCCTGCACAGTACAAGCCCCATCCTTTGTTAATGTCCATCTCATGGGGTCCGGCTTTGATCATCTGGTCGTGGCTGCCGTTTTGGCGTTTTCGACCCCCCCTCAGAATTTGCCATGCTCACCAGCAACCAAATACCAAATCTGAGGAGCATGAAAGTGCTGTGTGAGAGGTCAGATCGGAAAATGCTCCTCATTCCACTCTCCCTGTTCACTTTCACAAGGTGCTTTGGCCGTTCTGGCACCCCGGGAGCGCAAACCTGCTCCGGCTGGGTGGGGCCAAAACTTCAGCTTTGGGTGGCAACTTTGCTCAGCCAGAGGTGTCATGCCTGGGGAAGGATGTGATGAAGTTTTGGAACAGGGTTGAGAGCCGTGCTGGCAGCTCCCGCGGCTGGTGACTTGGAAGTACGTCAGGACTTACCGGGAAGAGCTGATTATCCTTGCAACTTTGAATTCAGCATGGCATGACCTAAACGAAACGTCGACGACTCCCAGCCAAAAGCTGCCGAAGCTGAGTTCCGTTTTTACGCTCACGTCGGTGATGATGTCGATCCGTTCGGAATGCTTGCCGAAGAAGCTAAACCACAAAGAGTCATTAAACACAGCAGCTCCGGCCCAGCCTGCACCGGGTGGCAGAGTTTTCTTTCTGCTGCCACCCTCACCATCCAACGTCTAGAGCAGGGTTGTCCAAACTTGGCCACTTTAAGATGAGTGGACTTCAACTCCCAGAATTCCCCAGCCAGCCAAGTCCACTCATCTTAAAGTGGCCAAGTTTGGACAACCCTGCTCTAGAGCAAAACAGAGGCTATTGGATACGTTCAAAAATCCAGCAATGAACTGTACCGTTTTGTATTCCATAGCTTGTGGCAAAATTTTGTTTGGGGAGAGAAAGCAGCGTGGTATTTGTGGGTATTTGTGGGTATTTGTGTGCATCATCTTTACTTTCAAGAATCTCTCTGTTAAAAATGGTGAATGCGGAAGGAAAGCTGGGAGGGGAGACAGCATCCTGGAAGGCTGGCGGGGAAGGCAGAGGATGCAGCCCTTTTGTGAGACCACCCACAGCATGCTTCACAAATCCAAAGGTCCCTCCCGGCCCAAAACATCTGCTTCCCCTGCTTTTACCTGGCCAATGAAACTCTCTTTATGCTGAACTTCTGCACTCAGCTCATACATTTTGGGACTTAGCACGGTGACTAGGAATAATAAGTAGATGCATGATTTTAATCTAGTCTTCTCCAACTTGACCTCCAAATGTGTTGTGGCTGAAGCTCCCAGAATTTCCAGTCAGCATGGCCAAAAGGTGGAATTCTGGGAGTTGTGGTCCCAGCACATCTGGAGGGCAGCCAGTTAGGAAACAAGGATGGATCTCCTGCTCCTGGGCCTCCGGGTTTACAGGCAGGTCCTTCAAACAGGCAAGACAGGATGAGCTGCCTGATCTACCTTCCTACTTCAGAGGAGAACCTGCCACATTCACTGGGTGGCCATGAGGGGAAATACGCGGCACTTCATGGAATCTTGCTCCACGTCCTGATATGGCCTAGCATTCATTCCATCCTCAGTGTTCATCAGCTCTTGTATGGTGGTCTCTTTGTCCAAAAAAGCCTCAGGGCCTGTATTTCATTTGGCTGAAAATTACTTCTTGGGATGGGACAAGATTGAACAAAACTGAGCACACTCTTTCATTCCATGCTGTCTGTAATACTGACACGTCCTGTTGAAATGTTTCTGTGCGATCTCTTCTGCAGAAGGCTTCATTTGGAGAAATGGACTTGAAATGAAGGCAACTGATATCAGACGGAGAGCGGAAAAGGCTCAGGACTCACAATTTAGCACTTAAGTGTAGCCTGGTCTTGACAGTTAGGGTGGCAATTTCGTCTCGCATTCTCATCTGGATGTAGGGCACAAACACCCTCACCACGTGCAACCTGAGGAAGGAGAAACAGAGGCTGTGAGAAAGGAGATGTTTGGAATGGTCGAGGCAGTTTATCTCAGAACCGACGTAGTGTGGGGTGGACCGAAGGTCCTCACCCAAAACTAAGCCAAGCCTAAGGCCATCTAATCAGAGCTGGCAGTAGAGGGCCAATAACTGGGTTGGGCAACCTTTCCCAGATGCCTTGGGTTGCACCTCCAGCATGGCCAGCACAACAGTTGGGGAAAACTGGGCTGTTGGAATAGAGGCAGGATGCTTGAGGGTCCCCAGGGGGAAAAGCTGGGTTACAGTGTCCATCTAGGACTGGGGGGACCCTGCTCAAAACCCCCACTTAATCCTGAAGCTCACAGGGTAAAACTGGGCCAGCCAGTGCTGCTCACTCTAACTTCTGGGCCTACATGTCTTCTTATCCACAGTGTTTTCTTGACATTGACATACTGTTCAGTCATTTAAAATCAAGGCGGAATAAAATTCTCGTAAATCTGTACATACAGAAATGGGCTTGCTCTTCCTTTCTTCTCAGATTTTTTGTTTGGTTTTTAATGGTCCCATTGAGTCTAAGCTGTGCCATTTCGTGGTGGTCTCTCTTGCAACATCTAACCGGGTCCAACTCTGCTTAGCTTGTTGTAGTCAGCCAAGGCTGCATGGGTGTTTCCATTCCACTGAAGACACTTTGGGCAATTAATTTCTTGGCAATAGTGTGGAAGGGAATTGACACCTTTGTATTATTCAATCCTTCATCTTCAGTGACACCACTGTGTGCGAGCGTGGATGATTTTCTAGCGTAGCCAAGGGCCCTGGGACTTCCTGGTTTGATCCTGCTTAGCTTTCTTCAAGATCAGCTAGGTACACTAAATTTAATAAATAATAAAAGTACGGTGCTCCTTCCTGCCCTACAGGCTCTCGGGGTGTGGGAGAAATGTAAGGAAGGCTGCTTGCAGGGAGCCATTTTTGCACCAAGTGGGGCCTGTCCTTTGCAAGCCAGACGTGGCCTCCCAGCCTGCATTTCATCCAATCTTCTCCAAGGCATTCTTGCCATATCCTCTATTCTGATGTGGGCGGCGGGGGGTGGGGGGTGGGGGGGAGGAGAGATGGTTCGGCTGAGCAAAGCAGTCCCCATTGTTTTATGCTCACTTGCCCTTTAACAGCGTCAAGAAATCCAAGATCAAAGGGACTTTGGGTTAGGAGAAAATATTATGTACACAAGACATAAAAAGCATCCTTTATTTCAAGCCGGACCAGTGCCAGGTGCCGGAGGTCAGAGCAGCCTTTTGGTGGCTTGTCAGAGGACAATGGGAGTTCTCAAGGGGCACGTCAAGGCCGTGCAAAGGGATATGAGGACTCGGAAGGGCCCAGCCTTCGCCCCCTCCAAGACTTCGATGTAACAGGACTGGGTGGGGGTCAGCTGGGGGAAGCGAGATTTAGGAAGCGGTCCACGTGTAGGAAATTATCTGCGGGGTCAAGAAAGCACCCCAAGGCACGTCTGCAATGCTGGCCTTTGGGGTACTCCCCACTGAACCTGAATGCACACTTTACAGAGGGCACGCTGGCGGGGACGATGGGAGCTGCAGTCCAGCACAACTGGAGGCTGCCAGTTTGGGATGGCTAGTGTTTACGTTGTCACAAGAGAGAGGACACTTTAAAAGGGGATTAGACAGCTTTGTGGAGGGGAACCTCCGTGTTCAGGAAGTATCCACAAGTTCCTGGGAAAACACATCTTAATGGAAATATTGGGCTGGCATCTTTTTTGAAAGTGATGTTTAGCTTGGGAGACCTCTAGATTTTGCTCTTCTTCTTTTTTTCCTGACTGTACTCCTTTTCTTTGATTAAGAGGAAAGCGCTTTGATTTTTTAAAAGACAAAAAAGGTGCACTTTGTGGGATCTGTGGCCTGGCTTCTTTTCCCCTCCCACCGAGCTTCCTTGCCAGTGGGAAAGTAAGCACCACTCATTTGCCTTGTGGTGGGGGACCCTGCTTTGAATGATGGGCTTAGCTACTTTTCAAGAAGTCACCCAAGAACAGGTTGCAAGCGAAGAGGTGCTCTGCAGATGGGCTATTTCTGAACGTGGGTCGAGCAATCTTGTAAAGCAGCGCTAAACCTGTGTCCAGAAATACCTGGTTGGCATGTCATAAGCTCAGAAGAGGGGCAGGATGGAGCACGAAGGCATTCTCCTAGTGCTTCTGTCAGGCCAACCCCCCTCCTGGACTCGTGAAGTGTCAGTTGAATTATTTCTGGATAATGGGAGGCTGGAAGAGAATGGAAGGGGGAAGGAAAATGTTTCCAAAGCCTGAAGTTGGAGGAGAGAAGGAAAAGGAGGAAAAACAGGTACAGGTAGTCCTCGACTTACGACCATTCATTAATGACTGTTTGAATTTATGACAGTATTGAAAAAAGTGACTTACAAGTGGTCCTCGCACTTACGATGGTTGCAGTGTCCTGAGGTCATGTGATCGCCACTTGCGACCTTCCCAGGGGCTTCCAACAAGCAAAGTCAGTGGGGGAAGCTGGATTCACCTAACGATTGTAATTTGCTTCACGACCACAGCAAAAAGGTTCGTAAAATTGGTGCAACTCACTTAACAACCACATTGCTTAGCAACAGAAGTTCCAGTCCCAACTGTAGTCGTAAGTCAAGGATTACTTGTATTTATTGGGGCCTTGTCATTTGTGGAACGGTGGGCTCACTCCCTGAGAAGAGACTGCGAGCGGCATTAGAAGCGTGCAGGAAGAGAAGACTGAATGTGTGAGACACACATGAGGAGGACATGGAGGAGCAGTTGAGATGAAAAAGGCCTTGGAAAAGTGAAGGAAACTGGCTTGAGCATGCACACACACTCACAGGTACTCTAGAAAGAGGTGCTCTGGAAAAGGACACAATGTGCTTTTGGATGTTGGGCAGTCTCTGGAAATCAGAGGCTGCAACCAAAAGGGAAAGTTGTGGCCCATGACAACGTGAAGGCTCAGTGAGTCCCAAGCAACATCTTCTTCCCCCTCAGCAGGCCCGATTTATGAACGGTCACCTTGGAATCCAATGCCGAGGTTGCGATTACAGTGGGAAAAGTGGAACTCTGCTTCCACTTCTTCTGACCCAATGCGAACTGGGCCAAGATCCTGTATACCCTCTTCTCATCACAGGGATCAAGAAGAGCCCTTCAGTAAGGTTTGATCATGGTTCTCCTGGGGCCTACCCCTTAAGGCACTGTGCTCAGACCTTGGGAGGGGGTGGGAAGGGACAAGTTGCTGGAGCCTCACTACACGGGACTGTAGTGATGCAGAAGCAGCAGAAAAGCTGTAATTAAATTCACCTAGGACCAGGACTAGTGCTAGATCTATTTTCTAAGCGCAGATCCAGTGCTCTTCTGAAAGAGCACTAAACCCATATATGTAAGGTGCCTGCAGAAGACTTGGCCACTGCCTTGTAAACCACCGGTCAGGCATCACGTATCCGTGGAAGTCAGGTGGCCTTGAAGCCTCCTGAAGCCCAAGGCAAAATGGCCACGGAAGGCCACCAGGCAGATAAAAAGGAGGGGACGTGAGCCAGCAACCTAAAGTGGCCAAGCAAAACGGGCAGATCCCAAATCCTGACGGTGGCATCAGCAACCGCTTCACTGATGAAACATGCGAGATCATAATGCCATAGACACAACGGCGTGAGGAGAAGAGGAAAGCACTACATTAAAACTGGAAAGCAATGGATGGCTTTCAGCAACCTCAGGCATGAGAAGGCACATCATGAAGACATGGCGTGGAAGACTATTCCCAGCCCCCCAGGAGGCCACAGTCAGGGCAAGGTGAGGGCGAGCCCAGAGAGAAAACCTCTGTGCTGGTCCAGAGTTCTCTGCCTGCATCTCTTTCTTCCCCCCGGAGTTGGAGGAGGGGGCACCATGCTTCTAGCAGGACAGAGTTGGTAGGCAGCCTCCTGCTGAGCCGAGAAAGACTTTCTGTTTGAAATGAATTGAACTGCTTTCCCGACATGGAGGGCGCAGGCCAGGTTCCCCCAAAGCAGCCAATCTCAACCCCCAAGGATTGATTGATTGATTATTTATTTATTTACTTGTCAAATTTATGTAGCCACCCATCTCACAAAACAACTGACGACTGGGTGGTGTACCACAAAGTTAAAGCAGTTAATAACTACCTAAAACAATTATCATCATCATTATTATTAAAAAGACGTTAAAAACTATCAAAGCAAAGCTAAGAAGGAGTGTGGGGGGGGAAGGAATTTAATACTGGAGCCCCCTAACTAGTTCACCTGTCTCCTGGGGTCCCCAGGCCTGATGGCATAAGCAGGTCTTGAGGGACCTCGGAAGCTAAACAGTGACGAGGCCAACCTCACCTCAGGGGGAAGAGGGTTCCACAGCAGGGGCCCCACAGCGGAAAAGGCCCGCTGCCGAGGGTCCGCCAAATGTAGCGCTGTAGGCGTCGGAACCCACAACATGCCCTCTCTGCTGGATCTGGTAGGACGGGCAGATGAAATCAGGAAGAGGCGGTCCCTCAAATAGCCCGGTCCCATGCCATGTAGGGCTTTAAAGGTCAAAACCAGCCCCTTGAATTGGGCCTGGAAACAAACTGGTCAGCAATGCAGCTCGTGGAGCAGAGGTGTAACGTGTGTTCTACCAGAAACACACATAACTGCCCACGCCACTGCATTTTGCACCAGCTGAAGTTTCCGGATTCTCTTGAAGGGCAGCCCCATGTAGAGTGCATTACAGTAGTCCAACTGTGAGGTGACTAGGGCATGAGTGACTGTGAATAGGGCCCTTCGATCTGGAACGGGTGCAACTGGCACATAATACGAAGTTGTGCAAAGGCCTCCCAGCCACGACTGCTACCTGCTCATTGAGCAGGAGTTGTGAGTCCAGGAGGACCCCCAGATTCTATGACCCCAAGGTTCATAGGACTATCCAAGGGGTTGATAGATGTCTGGGGGTCAAAAGGGGGTCAGCAAATATCTGGGGGTTAATAGGTAGTCGATAAATAATGGGAGGTTGATTGGGGTCAGTTAGTCTTTTGGGGTTTCTGTAGAACTCCACACCAGTCCCTAGTCCTGAAAGTGAGGGGGCCAGTGGCAAGACAGTGTTACCCAAGGTTGGATGGTCAGCCGTGAGAGCGGCCTTGAGTTGTCACTATCTATGTACTACTAAAACTTTCATGTCTGTAACCTTCAACTGGGCAAAACAGTGCATCGTAGAGCAACAATTTTTGAAGCAAGGTACCTCAAATGGGCTAATTTACAGAATGTGTCCAAAATCCGGGATCCACGACTCCCATGGGGCTGAAATTAGGGAAATTTGTGGCTGCTTCAGCACTGCTGCACTGCCGCACTGCCACAGTCAGCCCAGGTCACACGATCGTCAAGGGCCTATCCCTGACCTCTTTTCCGCCTCCCTCTGTCCTCTGAGCCCAATCGGCTGGTGGCAAGGCCTGATGGGTGAGCGGTGACTGGCTGCTTTGGAGCCGAGGCTGAAATTTTAAAACTCTTAATGGCAGTGGGCATGGAGGGAAGGATGAGGGAGTGGCTTGAATGCCTGCTGGAGAGGTAGGGCTGGCTGGGGGGCACCAGCGATTGATGGGTGAGCCCCCTTCGTCCCTCTAGGGAGGGGGCCCTTGGGGACACCCAGGAATGGGGACTGGGGGTGCAATTTTCCTCATGGTCGGCGGCTCCCTTTGTTCCCCCTCCCCCCAGCAAAGCGGCAGGCAGTTCCACGGGTCAGCCGAGGAGGAGGAAGCTTCACCGGGGCTCTCCTGAGGGTTGTGAAGGGAGGGCAAACAGCGCAAACCTATATTATATGAGGGAGGGAGGGAGGAAGATTTAGATTTCCGACGCTCCCTGCCGGCTTCCCACAAGCAAAGTCAACGGGGAAGCCGGCAGCCAGTCGTAGGTCTCTCACCCTCCCACTGCTTTTGTGCCCTGGGTCATCCTGTTTCTCTGTTGAGGTAAGGAAATATCTCTGAAACAATGACCCAGTGGGTCACGGGTTGTCTAGTTATTATTATGATGATTTGTGGTACTGTTAGGTAAACTAATATTTATTAAGTTATGTTGATAAAATAAATGTTTGGGGGTCGATGAACAATCTGAATGTTCGTGAAGAGTTTGGGGGCCTCAGGCCCATGGTTCTCCTCCTCCTCCCTCAGTATGTCCTGGATGGGGACTGTAGTCTAACTTTAGGGGAAGGGGTGCCCAGCACCGGATGGAGAAAGCTGACCTCTGACCCCAACTCTGAGGGCAACCAGCTCCACCTTCAGGAAAACCCAGGGAATGGCCGGGGATTCTGCACAGAACAAAGGGCGTCTTTGTGAGGAGGGCGGCCGCCGGCGGCTCCTGGGCCAATCCAAGCAGCGCCCTCGGAGTCGGACGCAGGTGGCCGCTCCCGATGAGCCAAAACGCTGCAGGCTTTGTTATTTCGTGCCCGAGATTACAGGCCGTGTTTACCTTCCCCTCTGAAGGCCACCATCCCTTCTTTACAAGTCGGTGCCTCTCACACTCGAGTGCTGCCGGGGCTAATCAAGGCAAACCAGGCGAAGCAGTCGAGCGATCAGCGAAAGCCGCCCCTGAGCCAACCCCTGTCAGCCAGCCAAGAACTCCGTGGCCTTATCTGAAGGAAAGGCGGAGGGACACGTGCTCTAGCTGACGCAAGAGGAGTGACTCCTAGACGCCAGGCGAGGCACCTGCCGGGCTCCAGCAAATTTCTGTAGCTCTCCAGAGGTCAGCAGGTGGTCTGCCACACGGTGCTCTTTCCTGCCAGGACAAGACTGGCAATGGCCTGCCCAGGTCAGGGGCATCCACAGGGGACTGTCAAAAAATCAAGATGGTAGCTGCATCCGCGTGATCGAACCTCCGCCATGTGTTTTCATGCGCTGCTACTATCTTGATTTTTTTTTTTTTTAGCCCTCCCCTGGCGATGCCCAGATTGACTTTTGCAGCTCCTAGAGCTTTGTGGGAGTGTGCCATAAAATATCCATTTTCAGTAGTAGGATTTGGGGGAGGAGGGTCTTAATTCCCATCCATCCATCCATCCAACGCGGGGAGACTTATGACCACCATTAAGTTCTACAGCAGATCTAGCTGGCCTCAAGGAGACTTCAACTCCTTATGTAACCGCTCCACTTCAGCCCTCACAAATAAGAAAAGTGCAAAATGATGTTGCCATCTCTGGTTTACTTACTCCTTGATCCAGTGCTCAAGGGACCCCTTGTGAGGGCCATCTGGGAACTGAATGACCAGGAGGCGACTCTGTATCAGCCTATTCTGAAGAAACATGGTGGAGAGATCTGAAAGAGAGGCAGAGGAAGTGGGGGTAAGGCCCTATATCAGTGTTTTTCAATCTTGGGAACTTTAAGATGTGTGGACTTCAACTCCCAGAATTCCTCAGAACACTTCTTAAAGTTGCTAAGATTGAGAAGCGGTGCCCTATAGGGTGCCTGTAGCTCAGAGTCCTCATTTTCCAGGCAGAAGATCAGTCCCAAGTACCAGAAGCTGTTCCATGGTCAGCTGGATCAGACATTAAATACAAATACAGTGGTACCTCTAGTTACGAACTTAATCCGTTCCGTGACTCTGGTTGCAACTCGAGTTGGTCGCAACTCGAGGTAAATTTTCCCATAAGGTTCAATGTAAATACGGTTAATCCGTTCCGCCCTCCGAATTTGGTCGCACCACGAGGCAAATTTCGCCATAAGGTTCAATGTAAATAGTGGGGCAAAAAAGTATTTAGTCAGCCACCAATTGTGCAAGTTCTCCCACTTGAAACGATGAGAGAGGCCTGTAATTTTCATCATAGGTATACCTCAACTATGAGAGACAAAATGGGAAAAAAATCCAGAAAATCACAATGTCTGATTTTTAAAGAATTTATTTGGAATCATGGTGGAAAATAAGTATTTGGTCAATATCAGAAGTTCATCTCAATACTTTGTTATATATCCTTTGTTGGCAATGACAGAGGTCAAATGTTTTCTGTAAGTCTTCACAAGGTTTTCACACACTGTTGCTGGTATTTTGGCCCATTCCTCCATGCAGATCTCCTCTAGAGCAGTGATGTTTTGGGGCTGTCGCTGGGCAACACGGACTTTCAACTCCCTCCAAAGGTTTTCCATGGGGTTGAGATCTGGAGACTGGCTAGGCCACTCCAGGACCTTGAAATGCTTCTTACGAAGCCACTCCTTCGTTGCCCGGGCGGGGTGTTTGGGATCATTGTCATGCTGAAAGACCCAGCCACGTTTCATCTTCAGTGCCCTTGCTGATGGAAGGAGGTGTTCACTCAAAATCTCACGATACATGGCCCCATTCATTCTTTCCTTTACACGGATCAGTCGTCCTGGTCCCTTTGCAGAAAAACAGCCTCAAAGCATGATGTTTCCACCCCCGCTTCACAGTAGGTATGGTGTTCTTTGGATGCAGCTCAGCATTCTCTCTCCTCCAAACACGACGAGTTGAGTTTAGACCAAAACGTTCTACTTTGGTTTCATCTGACCGTATGACATTCTCCCAGTCCTCTTCTGGATCATCCAAATGCTCTCTAGCAAACTTCAGACGGGCCTGGACATGTACTGGCTTAAGCAGGGGGACACGTCTGGCACTGCAGGATTTGAGTCCCTGGAGGCGTAGTGTTACTGATGGTAGCCTTTGTTACTTTGGTCCCAGCTCTCTGCAGGTCATTCACTAGGTCCCCCCGTGTGGTTCTGGGATTTTTGCTCACCATTCTTGTGATCATTTTGACCCCACAGGGTGAGATCTTGCGTGGAGCCCCAGATCAAGGGAGATTATCAGTGGTCTTGTATGTCTTCCATGTTCTAATTATTGCTCCCACAGTTGATTTCTTCACACCAAGCTGCTTGCCTATTGCAGATTCAGTCTTCCCAGCCTGGTGCAGGTCTACAATTTTGTTTCTGGTGTCCTTCGACAGCTCTTTGGTCTTGGCCATAGTGGAGTTTGGAGTGTGACTGTTTGAGGTTGTGGACAGGTGTCTTTTATACTGATAACAAGGTCAAACAGGTGCAATTACTACAGGTAACGAGTGAAGGACAGAGGAGCCTCTTAAAGAAGTAGTTACAGGTGTGTGAGAGCCAGACATCTTGCTTGAGCCAAGGGGCAGCTTCCCCCCCGTTTCAGGCCCCCTACCCAGCTCAGGCTGTGTGCAGATCCTCATCCGGCCCAGGGTGCAGCACTTCTCGCTCCCCGGGCAGGAGGCGTCTGAGAGACAGTATCACTTGGGGGGCGGTGGCTCCTGGGCTCTCCCCGTGGGGCACCGGCCAGCCTTCCCTGGGACTGACCCCGCAGACCAGAAGGCGCCCCGGGCCGTTTACGTGGCAGTTGTGAAGAGGAGGCGGAAGAGGTCAGGACAGATGGGCACCTTCGTGGGGGTGCCCAGGCTGGGAGGATTTCTTTCTGGCCCTCGCTGGAGACCCACCCCGGGGGCTGAGGACACCTCCTGTCCCTTCCTCCACTGTATGGGCCTCACAGAAGAATCCTCCCTGGTCCTTCTCCGAAGGCTTCTGATGGCACTGGAGTATCAAAGACTGGAGTGCCCAAAGACCACCCCCTGTGTGCCCCTGCCCCCCTCTTTTCTTCCACCTCGGGGCCCTCTTGACTTGCTGCTACCGGTTCGGCCATGCCAGAGGAAGAACCCGGGACTTGGACGGGGAGTGCCACAGCCAGGAACTCCTTTGGCGAGGCCGCTAGTCCCTGGGCACTGCAACCAGGCTCAGAGCCCCGTTAGGTGCGGTGCCCAGGAGAGGGCCTTCAGGGCCCCTGGTTAAAGCAGGGAACATGAGCACCTCCCACCCTTCTGGGGCTCATTTCCAGTGGGGGAGCTGAGGAGGCACCCACTTACCTCCCCTCCCTCGTCCAGCCACGGACACGATCAGCCCCAAGAGGAGGCAGGAGGCCTGGGACTTCATAGTGCTGCTCAGGAGGGGCCTGGAGGAAGCCAAGCTGGCCCCCTTGCCCTATATAGCTGGCCTCACCAAGAGGGTGGAGCCGGCTCCCCCAACCCTCAATTCTCTCCAGCAGCCGGTGCCGAGGAGTTTCCCATCCACGCGAGTCGTGCCAGCATTGAAACATTGCCCTCCTCCAGGTTTCACTGGCCTCTCCCGGGCCAGAAGTGATTGATTGGCACTTTCATCCGGATGGGAGCAGAGCCACCAGGCCAAAGCGTTGGAAGCGGGGGGGGGAGCGGTGTGACTCCCGCTCTCCTGGCTATCGGGCCGCTGAGCTGATTCCAGCGGGCAGGCTTCCTCCTGAGGGCTGCTTCCTTCTGCGGAGGGGCCTGGGCAGCCGGGCTGGAGTCGCCCAAGGCTTCTGTGCAACCCCCACAGCCGCGGGGCTCAGTGGGGCCAGAACACCATTGGCTGGCTGCAGAGACATTCGGAGAGCAGATTCTCCTCCGGACTAGTGAGAAGGGCCTCGGTTTCCCCCGGGCTGCAGTGTCCTGGCTGCTGGACATTGGCAGAAAGTCTACAGCCCCGATTCCTATCATATGTAGCAGTGGGGCTAAGACTCTCCTAAGAGCTCCCATGTTTGTCCTCTCCTCCCTGCACCACATCTGCAGATGCTGGAATCCCTTTTCACAATATTTTGGGGGGACCCTGAATTGTCCAGTTTCTTCTTCCGGCTTAGAAGGAAGTCCCCAGAGGCTCAGGGTAGACAGTGAGGCTTGACCTTAGTTACAAATAGCCAGTTGACCTCAAATGGAGGAAAAGCCCAGCATTGCAACGGTGGCCAAAGTTCATGTCTGCCCCCCGCCCCACCCTGGAAGAGGGATCTGCACGCTGCAACTGCCTGTTGAGAAAGGTGGGGCGAACTTTCCCCGCAGGCAGGAAGCAGGAACGTGAGGATTCAGCTCCTCTTGGGCGAAGCTTGAGAGCTATGATTTCCCCCCCCTCAAAATCGGTCAGCGTTTGGGTGGGGATCACTTTCAAACCCTACCCCTAATGTTGCAAGAGCCTCCCGAGCCACAGCTATGACAATGACAAAGGCGCGTGACCCTTCCGGTGCCTTCAGCCAGGGCACCCTTTGTAATTCCGATGTGCCAACCGATGCTGCAATGCAATGGACGTGGATCCGGGAAGGAGCAGTAGCCGGAGGGCTCGTCAGCTCTGCCCTGGGCGAAGGCTGAATGCAATCTCCGTGGGCCTCCACCAGTACAGATGACGCTTATCTGCCCCACCTAGGGAGGGAAAATGCACGGTCGGTTGGATGAGAAAGAGATCCCCACGCCTTCCCATATCATGCAACGGCCCTTCTCACTTCCTCAAAGCGGGACTTAAACGTCCCTCCAGCCGCAGCCTCGCATTCCCCCCGGAGCAGCGCCATGAAGGCTGTGCATGGCCTCCTCCTTCTGGGTATCCTCACCCTCCTGGCTGAGCTGCCCCTTTCATTGGGGCAAAACGGTAAGGGGGGCCCGCTTTGCAAATCGCCCGGCCCCATTTAGGAAGAGCTGCTGAGAGATCTGCAAATGAAATGAAACAAAGGGGAGGGGAGGGGAGGGGGTTCCGTTACATTCTGTTGTCCTCCCGGTGCCTCGAGGGCCCTTGCGGGGCAGGACGGCAGGTTCGCAGCTAAGAAAGAATGAGAAGGGCCCAAGAGAAGGGCCCGTGCCCAGCCCCTGCCCCGAGCCCCTCCCTGTACTCCAGCCAAGCCGGGTGCCAAACAGTTGCCAGCGTTCCTCCTCATCCCAATCCAGGTGGCTGAAGTCTCCCACTTCTTCCACGTCTCTCCTCCCTGAAGGTTCTGCACTTGGCTGAGGAGAGCATTATCCGGATCCCCTGCTGGCTCAGATTCCCATAGCGCTGCCCCAAAACCAGACCTTTCGTGCTTCCCCTTCCTTCTGTTCTGACTGAAATGCTCTTCTCAGGGCCCTATACTCAGACTCTCCCTTCAATCTGGGCACGGCCCTTGTCGCCATTTCTTTCACACATGCTTCTCCTTCCCTTTTGTCGGGCCTGTTCCTGTTTCGTTTTATTTACTTTCCAGTTTACTTTCCAGTTTTATTTACTTTCCTGTTCATCCCAATGAAATGACAACTTTTTCTGCTTGAGCTTGTCAGTCAAGGAAAAAACTCCTTTCTCTTATACTGCTTAGGATCTCTTTACATACAATTATGCCTGTATCATTAATCTTCAATCTACTATTAAAATGTTGCTGTAACACTTGGTCTCTCATCTTCTTCCTGACAAAGTGCACAGGAATATCCCTTGGTATCTCTCTCAGTTTTGCAAATTGTGTGTTGATTGCAAATACGTTATCTACCTCAGCTTCCATATCATACTCATCCCATTCCAGAAGGTTGTTTAAGGTTGAACATTTTCTCTAATGTTTTCACCAGGATCCTCTGGAACTGCTCTGAATCTCAAGCAGAATTCTTTTTCTCTCAGTTCAATTGTCTAAATCCTTTTCCATCGCTCTGTAAGATTTCCACTCTATCATTAATTTGTTTTACGTCTCCAATCAATTGTCCTACAGGTTCTTCAGTTTTTAAAACTTCTTTCATTTCCACTTTCATCTTTACAAATCTTTCTTCCATTCTCCGTTCAGATGCAGCCAAGTCACTTTTAACAGATTCAGATACGTTCTTCCCCATCTCTTCAAATATTTTCTGTAATATCTCTGGAGTAATCTGCTTTTCTGTGGGTTGCTCTAAGATCCTAATCTCCCTTCACCCAATTTTGCTGCTTTCCTCGCCATTCTTTTATTGGTAATCCAAAAGTCAAAGTGAATCAATTACAAAGGTGACAGTATACCACAAGCCTGTCTCTTTTCCCCCCCTCTTATTTCTCTGATTAGTCTTCTGGTGTTTGAAGGTGGGGACATTTCCTCTTCTCCGCTTGGGTCTAACGCTTCACCCTTAGCATCGGCTGCCAGGGCTCTCCCACCCCCACAGTATGTACTGCCATGCCTTCCATGGTCTCCACGTGGAGCATGTGCTGCGGTCTGTTGAAGGAGAGAGGATTGCACGGAGAGACACTCTTGTCCCACCTTCTTTAGTCCCACTTTGTCCAGGAGGACCTCAGGTTTGGCAGGCGGGGGGAGCTCAGATCCTAGGGGTGGACATACAACATGCAAGAATCCCAGAGCTGAGCACAAGGGTGGGGAAGCATGTTAGAGATTTGCATGCCAGCTACTCTAAGAAGAGATGGACTACACTGGACTCCCTTCCAAGCCAACAAACCCTCTTTTCACAACAGAAAGATGTCTCCTCCCTGCTGACTGGGGACCATGCACAGGCTACTTCCCTCGCTTGTTCTACAACCGAGATTCTCACAAGTGCAAGCTGTTCATTTATGGTGGCTGTGAGGGAAACGCCAACAATTTTCGGACTTTAGAGGAATGCCGTTCTGCCTGTGAAGGTAAAGGGGGCAGCGGCTCTGGTGGTGGGTTGGCACTGGCAAGGAAGTCCAAGTTGGGGGAAAAGAGGGAGCAGCTTCAGACCCAAAGATCAGTGGAATGAAGATTTGCCAAGGAAAGGCCAATCTAGACCCAACCTTTGGCAACATTCTGCCAAGTGGGAGAGAAGCGCCATTCCGGCTCCCTTGTCTTCTGCCGGTCCTCCCAGATGGACGTTGAGTGGTGGATGCAAAGACAGCAGCAGAAAAATAATGAAGTGCCCATTACAGTTTGTACAAGATAGATTCAAACAGTCATCACTGTTATACAGTGGTTTATTGCATGGAAACAAACTATGGTTTCCTTCAGGGGATGTTTGGATATCACCACAAGCCACACAAAGGTAAAAGATGGCTTATTGCTATAAGAGGTGCAAGCGGTGTTCCTCCCCTCTAAAATAGAAGGCATTGTGCCCTCTCAGTGGAGAACCGCCTTTCCCACTAGATCTTCTCCGTTCCGTTCTCCTCCCGGTGCCTCGAGGGCCCTTGTGGGGCAGGACGGCAGGTTCGCAGTTCAGAAAGAATGAGAAGGGCCCAAGAGAAGGGCCCATGCCCAGCCCCTGCCCCGAGCCTCTCCCTGTACTCCAGCCAAGCCGGGTGCCAAACAGTTGCCAGCGTTCCTCCTCATCCCAATCCAGGTGGCTGAAGTCTCCCACTTCTTCCACGTCTCTCCTCCCTGAAGGTTCTGTACTTGGCTGAGGAGAGCACTATCCGGATCCCCTGCTGGCTCAGATTCCCATAGCACTGCCCCACAACCACACCTTTCGTGCTTCCCCTTCCTTCTGTTCTGAATTAAATCCTCTCCGCAGGGCCCCTATACTCAAATGCTCCCTTTAATCTGGGCAAGGCCCTTGTCGCCATTTCTTTCACACATGCTTCTCCTTCCCTTTTGTCGGGCCTGTTCCTGTTTCGTTTTATTTACTTTCCAGTTTACTTTCCAGTTTTATTTACTTTCCAGTTCATCCCAGTGAAATGACAACTTTTTCTGCTTGAGCTTGTCATTCAAGGAAAAATACTCCTTTCTCTTATACTGCTTAGGATCTCTTTACATACAATTATGCCTGTATCATTAATCTTCAATCTACTATTAAAGTGTTGCTGTAACACTTGGTCTCTCATCTTCTTCCTGACAAAGTGCACAGGAATATCCCTTGGTATCTCGCTCAGTTTTGCAAATTGTGTGTTGATTGCAAATACGTTATCTACCTCAGCTTCCATATCATATTCATCCCATTCCAGAAGGTTGTTTAAGGTTGAACATTTTCTCTAATGTTTTCACCAGGATCCTCTGGAACTGCTCTGAATCTCAAGCAGAATTCTTTTTCTCTCAGTTCAATTGTCTAAATCCTTTTCCATCGCTCTGTAAGATTTCCACTCTATCATTAATTTGTTTTACGTCTCCAATCAATTGTCCTACAGGTTCTTCAGTTTTTAAAACTTCTTTCATTTCCACTTTCATCTTTACAAATCTTTCTTCCATTCTCCCTTCAGATGCAGCCAAGTCACTTTTAACAGATTCAGATACGTTCTTCCCCATCTCTTCAAATATTTTCTGTAATATCTCTGGAGTAATCTGCTTTTCTGTGGGTTGCTCTGAGATCCTCATCTCCCTTCACCCAATTTTGCTGCTTTCCTCGCCATTCTTTTATTGGTAATCCAAAAGTCAAAGTGAATCAATTACAAAGGTGACAGTATACCACAAGCCTGTCTCTTTTCCCCCCCTCTTATTTCTCTGATTAGTCTTCTGGTGTTTGAAGGTGGGGACATTTCCTCTTCTCCGCTTGGGTCTAACGCTTCACCCTTAGCATCGGCTGCCAGGGCTCTCCCACCCCCACAGTATGTACTGCCATGCCTTCCATGGTCTCCACGTGGAGCATGTGCTGCGGTCTGTTGAAGGAGAGAGGATTGCACGGAGAGACACTCTTGTCCCACCTTCTTTAGTCCCACTTTGTCCAGGAGGACCTCAGGTTTGGCAGGCGGGGGGAGCTCAGATCCTAGGGGTGGACATACAACATGCAAGAATCCCAGAGCTGAGCACAAGGGTGGGGAAGCATGTTAGAGATTTGCATGCCAGCTACTCTAAGAAGAGATGGACTACACTGGACTCCCTTCCAAGCCAACAAACCCTCTTTTCACAACAGAAAGATGTCTCCTCCCTGCTGACCGGGGACCATGCACAGGCTACTTCCCTCGCTTTTTCTACAACCGAGATTCTCACAAGTGCACGCTGTTCATTTATGGTGGCTGTGAGGGAAACGCCAACAATTTTGAGACTTTAGAGGAATGCCGTTCCGCCTGTGAAGGTAAAGGGGGCAGCGGCTCTGGTGGTGGGTTGGCACTGGCAAGGAAGTCCAAGTTGGGGGAAAAGA
The DNA here is from genome assembly GCF_059951505.1 of Python bivittatus. Taxonomy (NCBI): domain Eukaryota; kingdom Metazoa; phylum Chordata; class Lepidosauria; order Squamata; family Pythonidae; genus Python; species Python bivittatus. The sequence goes on from NW_028277120.1 coordinate 55,595, forward strand.
GGGAGCAGCTTCAGACCCAAAGATCAGTGGAATGAAGTTTTGCCAAGGAAAGGCCAATCTAGACCCAACCTTTGGCAACATTCTGCCAAGTGGGAGAGAAGCGCCATTCCGGCTCCCTTGTCTTCTGCCGGTCCTCCCAGATGGACGTTGAGTGGTGGATGCAAAGACAGCAGCAGAAAAATAATGAAGTGCCCATTACAGTTTGTACAAGATAGATTCAAACAGTCATCACTGTTATACAGTGGTTTATTGCATGGAAACAAACTATGGTTTCCTTCAGGGGATGTTTGGATATCACCACAAGCCACACAAAGGTAAAAGATGGCTTATTGCTATAAGAGGTGCAAGCGGTGTTCCTCCCCTCTAAAATAGAAGGCATTGTGCCCTCTCAGTGGAGAACCGCCTTTCCCACTAGATCTTCTCCGTTCCGTTCTCCTCCCGGTGCCTCGAGGGCCCTTGCGGGGCAGGACGGCAGGTTCGCAGTTCAGAAAGAATGAGAAGGGCCCAAGTGAAGGGCCCATGCCCAGCCCCTGCCCCGAGCCCCTCCCTGTACTCCAGCCAAGCCGGGTGCCAACCAGTTGCCAGCGTTCCTCCTCATCTCAGTCGAGGTGGCTGAAGTCTCCCACTTCTTCTGCGTCTCTCCTCCCTGAAGGTTCTGTACTTGGCTGAGGAGAGCACTATCCGGATCCCCTGCTGGCTCAGAAGCCCATAGCACTGCCCCACAACCACACCTTTCGTGCTTCCCCTTCCTTCTGTTCTGAATTAAATCCTCTCCGCAGGACCCCTATACTCAAATGCTCCCTTTAATCTGGGCAAGGCCCTTGTCGCCATTTCTTTCACACATGCTTCTCCTTCCCTTTTGTCAGCCCATTCCTCTTGAAGAAGTCATGAGGTTGTTGGAAGAGACCGCAAGGGCCATGTGCTCCGACCCTGTGCAGGGTCAGGAAAAGCAGTTCAACTCACCAGCTGAGAGGTGACTGTTTTGCCTCTCCATAGCAAACAACAGCGTCTGCAGGAGAAGAGTCCCTGATCACCTTCCCTTGGGCACCCTCTAATGTTCCTAAGTGCTCATCAGGGGTCTCAACTCAGTTGTCTTCTCTCCAGAATGGCCACTCCAAGCTCTCAGCCTGTCCTCACAAGCCATGTCCGGAAGGCCCTGTGTCATCTCTGTTGTCTTCTCTGTCCCAACCTTTGAATGTCTTCCTGGAGTGTGGTGCCCAGAGTCACGCAGGGTACTGTTTGTGAGTCAGCTACCTTTGCTTCCCTTTTCAAGGGCCCTCTTGACCTTTAAGACTTTCTTCCCATGGACTCGTCTTAACTATTTCTCTGGGTTTGCTAAAATTGGCCTTTTAACAATCTGTCGTTCGAATAGGACTGGTTTTTGCACTCAGGGTGTCGCCCCTTGATCTCCAATCAGTTCCTCCCTGTTAGGATGTGCTCATTACACTCGGGGCCCACTCCGCCCAGTTCTGCTCCCAGTACTTGGCGTTCAGTTTCCAGCCCTCTGGGACCATTTCCCAGCTCTCAGGAAGAAGAGCCCCTCTGTGTTCGCAGGAGCGCCCCAAAATGATCCTAAATTGAGATAAGCACACCTTTGACATCTTTAACCCTGCCTGGGTGACAGTCCCCCGGTAAGAGCTGGCGCACAGGCCGGGGCTTTCCTGGCGCCTCGGCAGCCTCGGCCAGGAGGGCCTTTGCACACATTTACTTATTTTATTTATTTATATCTATTTCACACTTGGACACCGCCCGTCACATACCTTGACTGATGAATGCCAGTTTTATCGGGCTTCAATTTGTTTAGTTGGTCTTATTTTGTTTAAAATGGCTTTTTGTCCTGACTATATTGTGTTTGTATTCCTGTTTGCCGCCCAGAGTTCCTTCTGGTGGACGGGCAGCCATATAAGTTTGTTTAGTAAACCAATTACACAAAGAAACTGGGAGGGCCGTGGATCTAAGAGAAAAGGGCCACACGTACGGCCCCGAACGGTGGCCCCGGCCCCGCTGGGCTGCAGGAAGGCGGCGAAGACCTGGCTTTTCGCCTAGGCACCGGGACCCAGGTGTTGATGCAGATGGAGGGGATGGTTGCTGGATGGGCGTAAGCTGTTACTGGGCCCTCCGTGCATTTTATTGTTTTAAGTGGTTGCTTTTAACGTACTGTATTTTGCTTGCCAGCCAGAGCTCCTTCTGGTAGATGGGCGGGGATATAAATTTTGGTTTACCCACATGCGTGCCTCGGAGGACGTTTCCTAGCAGCTGCTTACCATCCCCATCCTTCTGGAGAGGTGACCAGGCAGCGGTTGGTGGCTTTGGACTTTATTTACAGGTAGTCCTCACTTAACGTCAGTAATTGGGACTGGCAACTCCGTCGCTAAGCGATGCGGTTGTAAAGTGTGACGTCAGGTGACTCTGCCGACTTACGATGGCAGTTGTGCCAGTTCTAGTTGCTGTTGTTAGGCGAATCCCATGCGGCCACAGCGTCCCGCAGCCACACGGTCACCATTTGCAACCTCCTGGCGGCTTCCCTGTTGACTGCTTTTTGGGAGCTGTCAGGGAAGGTCAGAAATGCTGGTTGCCAAGTGCCCGAATCCCAGTTGTGTGACTGCAGGGACGCTGCGACAGCTGCAGCTACAAGGAACAGTTATAAGTCTCCTCGTTCAGGGCTGTCGTAACTTCGAACGGTCGTTGCTGAATGAGGACTACGTGTATTTATACAATCATTCTTACTACAGTTGCATTGGTAACTAACTTCAAGAGGATTGTTAGCATGACTCTGGATCAGTCACTGGATGTTAAAGATGCACGCGTTCTTCTTGGCTATCCGGAATCGACCGAGAATTCAAGAATTGTGGGTTGCTCAGCCGTGGGGGCTGGCTAGAAGAATTCTTACGCCAGACTAAAAGGAGAAACATTCATGTATTCATCCTTTAATACTTTTTTGTTTCATTAGTTCAGCATAATAAGCTAACATAAAACAAAACAAAACCGCACTGAACCACAAACCGCTGGGATGTTCTGTTTTGCAGAAGAGCGTGGGGTGTGTCCGAAGACACCTCCAGATACGGGCACTCCTTGTGTAGACCTCTGTAGAAGCGACTCGGAATGTCCTGGGAAGCAGAAGTGTTGCCGTTATGGTTGCATGAGGGCCTGCAAGGATCCCGTCTAAGGTAAGGACATTTGCACCTGTTTAACTCCTTGATCAATCCATCTGCTCTGTCGGGGGTCTCAGATCCCACCATGGACGGGATCCAAGCAGATCAGGAGCGTGCAAAAGGCTTCTCCTGGGAGGAGTAGGCTTACCTGATCAAGCCATCGGGCAGCCCTTCCCAACATGCCGCCATCGGTCGGCAGCCACCGGCCTTGTGCTTTTCGGAGCTGTCTCGACCCTTCACCACCTGCGGGCCTCTTTCCCTCTGGCTCCTGGGTGGTGGGGAAAGGGGGCCCTCAGGCAACATTTGCATTCTTTATTCTTTATTCAAAACCTTTAAGCCCATCTCAAAACCTAACTCTGGGCGGCTTTCAACCCAAGAAGAAAACAGTGTCTGCAACCATAAAAGGAACAATACTTCCAAGGAGGACTGGCTCTGCTGCCCCACCGCCCTTCCCTGATGCTGCCACCAGGTCCTCGTCCCGCTCCGAGCTCCCCCTATCCCAACACTTGGGGGAAGAGCCAGGTCCTCAGGGGTCTTCGGGAGGTTAAAAGGGCGGGGGTCTGTCAGATCTCGGGGGGAGGGTGTTCCCTAGGGCAGGGCCTGCAACGGAAAAGGGAAGGGCCCTGGAGCGTGCCCACCCTACCCGCTCTGGTGGGATAGGCAGAGACCGCCAGGGAGATCCAGCCCTGCAGACATGGAGATCCATGGCTTGATTAGGTGGGCAAACCTCAAACCCTGGTTTCTGACTCTCAGAGAGGGTCTCTATCCCACTCGGTGATGGTTCTCATATGGACACAGCCTTGCATGTGCTCCAAGGAGCCATCTTTTGAATTCTCCCTTGTTGAAAGAGGAGCTCCGGGGCTGATCTAGGGGTCCAGCTAGTACTTGGGCAGCGCAGGAGACAGTGCTTGACAGAACTGCATACCTGACTCTGTTTCTCTTCCCAGGACCCTCTCCGTGGAGACTGGGCCTCTCCTAATTGTGTCTCGTGCACCAATTTGACTCAAAGACCCTCCTTTCTCCCCGCGGCCACCATGGAGACCCTCCCCATAAAGCATACACCGGGTGCATTTCTTCCTTGCTTGCAATAAAGGCGTTGGGTCCTGGCTTCCTTCTCAGTTTCTGGTGTCATTCTTCCTTTTCGGTCTCCTTGCGTGTTGAGCTGAGGTAAGTGGGGTGGTGGGATTCCACAAAAGCATACATTTCCATCCTCCGGCCGCCAATTTCCACTGAAAGAGCGGCAGATGAGAAGAATATGGGCATCGGGGAGCGTGAGCCAAATTAGGAGCTGCAGGGACCCCTCCCCAGAATGCGCAATTTAGGCCCTCGCAGAAGCAGTTCCAAGGACGCCGTCTTCTCCCCGCATCACCCGCAGCCCGGCGACCCCCTCCCTCCTCCCCCTTGCGCAGCCACGGCGGGCGCATTCTTCCTTTTCGGTCTCTTGCGCGCTCGGCCGAGGCAGGGCCGGGGGGGGGGATTCCACTTCACGACCATGGGCACACCGGCTCCCGGGTCGCCCACCGCTGGAGCAGGGCCACGAAGCTTCACGGGAGGGATCTCTGCAGCAAAGGGAAAATGGGGCGCCTCCCTCCTGCCTCCCCAGGGCCCAGCTGCCATGGCCCCGGGGAGCATCCGTGGGTCCACCTGGCCAGGTATCTCGGCCTCCTCCTCTCCTGGGAGTGGCAGCCACAGGTGGGGCCCTGCAGAGCCGCCCCCAATGCGACGTTTGCTCCAGTGCGGGCTTCCCCCTCTCGCTTGCATACTTGCTGCTGAGGGACCCCAGGCCCTTGTCCCAGAAAGCTCGGTCCTTTACCCGGCGTGCAAGCCCAATGAATCACACCAGGTAGGTGGGAAGGAATAAAGCTTTATCTGCAAATAAAAGGTGGCCAGTAGTAAGTTCCCGATGGGCGCACCACTGCTTGGGGTGGACCCTCTTTTACACAATTCTGAGCAACGCACAGACTATAACCCAGTCGAAAACCATGCATTCGGTCCAGCTGAGGGTGGACCAATCAGCAGGAAGTAACATGGTTCATCCGAGATATTTTATTTCACCAAACATTCCCGGGTAACTTGGCACCGGGGTCCCATCCATCACCTGAACTGATTAGCCTCCCTAGACAGAGGGGCAGATGGTCCCAGTTTCATCTACGGCTGCCGCGTCTATCGAACAAGAGGCCACCCAGCGGTCAAGGCAGTAGCAGTGGGGGCAAAACATCATAACTGTGCTAAACAGCAAGCAATCCGTGGATTAAAATGGTTTATCAATCTACGTGAATAGAAAACATAAAACATGGTTAAAATGGGCTGCCTATCTACATGTCTCTCAAGGCCAGGCCAGCGGGAGACCCTTCCTTGGGGTCTAGTGGCTTCCCCCTGTTGCGTGACAAAACAGGTCTGAGCTTGGTGCCGAAGCCAAAAGACATCCAAACACGAGGTGCAGAATGAAGGGCTGCTTTTATCAAGGGACCAGAAGAAAAGGACTCCAGCCTGTAAGGCGGCAGGAGCCCCGAACACAGTTTGCTTACAATCTTTATACTTCTCAAATCCCCTCCCTAGCCCTTCATTGGTCAAGTACTGTGGGGTTCACAACCTATCAGGTACGTCAAATACAACTTCCGTTTGTCCCGCCTTAGTCTACATCTCCCACTCCTCTGCTTTGAAGACCCTTGCCCTTATTTACACTTATCCATATTTGGGGCTTCGGTCTACGTGTCACTTTAAAGGCTATCGTGTCCCTGCAGGCTGCGGTTAAACGGTTAAACGGACAGCACCCTGTCGTAACTATATCTAAATTTCACACATCCTGTTTTCCAGGTCGTGGGCCCTCTTGCAAGCGTTCCAGCGTGTTATCTCCCCCATCTTCTGACCTTTCATTCCCACGTTTGGACCTAGGGAGTTATACTCCCCATAGGTCCACCCAATCCAAATACTATCGGTTCCTTTTATCTATCCCCATCCCCTTTATCAACTTGGCCACCGGCTGCTTCACCAAGGGAATCACGCAAGGGAGGAACGCCAGGCCCGCTATTCCACACAAGAACATCTGCTTCACGCATGCTGTTCCCGGGAGCCACGAGAAACATTGATCTGAGCCAGTCACCCTTTGTCGTATTTGGGATGCCCTTTCTTGAAGCTCTCTGGCTGCTTCCCGAACCAAGCCCAAAAACGACACTCTTCTCCCAGGAACAGACACAACCCCCCCCCCTCCGGCTGTTGGTAGGTCTAGCCCCCTCCTGTTCTGCGGCACCGCCGCTGTGAGAGAGTCCACCTGATCCTGGATCTCCACCAGGCTATCAGCTATTTTCTCCAGGCTCTCTTGAAACTCCTGTGACAGCTCCTGGAACTTAATTGTGGAGTGGGGTATTCCTCCTACTCCGGTTCCCACCCCAGCTCCAATTCTGAGTGCCACCAGCAAAGGAATTAGTACGGGCCCCCTCTTTTGTACATGTCCCAGGAGAGGAACAGGTAGTGGTTCTCCCTCTGGGATGACCCCTATCTGGGGCACGAGATGGACCAATGTGCAGGTTCCTGTCCAAATGGATGGTAAGCATAGGTAAGCATTTCCCCCACACAGAAAGAAGAGCCCTCCCTTTTCCAGGCAGACCTCCATGTCCATGGAGAAGGCATGTTTCAGACCCTGTTCAGCAGACCAGGCACTTAACGTCCCAGCCAGGAACATTCCGGTCAAGGGCTGGAGCGGTGGCCTCCCCTGCTCCCGTGCTATCTCCACAACTGATCGGACTTCAGCCAAGGAGGAAACCGGGGTCCTGTCACTGTGGGTTTTCCTGCAGATTCCCTTCACCACCCTTTCAGCACCCGCCATTATGTTCACCTGTGGTCGGGCAGAGAAGAGAACCTTCTTCTTGTATGATTTCTTCCGCAGAAGGTGCAAGGTCTTGTTTACCTGAAGTTCCTCATGTCCCAGTGAGCCATTTATGGCCACTTCCATTTGGCACTTTTTGTCCTCCTCTATTGTTTCCACCTCGGTTCCTTTTTCTATTTGCTCTCTTCGCACACACAGAGAGGCTTGTCCCAGCAGTGGCACCCTAACAGCCACTGGACCAAGAATGGGCAGGGCACTCAAGCCCAGCTTCTTCATCTTGTTAGGTAGGCCCTTATATAACTTTGCATCGGCACGTTGGTCCTCGTAGCGATCACTGGCCTTGGAAGCCAACTTCGCCATGGTTCCAACCCATGCCACTGGAGTTGCCTGATGGGAGGAGGAGGGCATTGGCATATAAAGTCAACAGCGTGGTGCCAACTCAGGGGCACTCTGGTTCAACAGGTCCTGAGTCACTGCCAGGGTTTCTGTGAAGTAATCCCCGTCCCTTAGCTGCCGCATGAAGTCTTGCAATGGCAGCAGCTTAAGCTTAAAGTGAGGTCGGGCTGTGGGTATAAATTTGGCCAGTGACTCCTTAAGCTCTCGGGCCTGATTGAACCGCTCGTGAAAGCGCAACCCCTCCTCAGTTTTAAATTTGGTCGCCTCGGTATGCATATTTTGGACCCAGCATGCTCCAGTTCCCATTGCTTTTTCAGAGTGACCTGGTATACAGCTTGCCCCCTGCAAGTCCCTTGCCCCATCAATGGACCATAGTGGCTCAAAGGTACATCCTGATAGATGGGCTCAGTGGTGAGATACTGTTAAGGTAATTACCATAAATTTCCTTTAAGGAGTGTGTCATTATAGTAAAACACATCTCAGGCGAAGAAGGGCGGAAAGGAATGAAGCCAGGACGGCTGTGATTGGATAGCCTAAATATAATAGTAGGCTGCTCCCTGAGCAATGTTGTTGGGGGACGTTTGGAGAAGAAGTACTGTTGAACTGCTGCTACGTCGGACTGATTCCTAAGTGTATTCTTGACCCTGGACTATTTAATGACCATTGCCTATTGCCTATATTTGCTCATTGTAATACAAGTCTGTTGGACTAAAGCTGTGTTGACTTGTTATTTACTGCTGCGCATATCTACTGGTTGATAAGTAGATATTATCTCCAAGCCTATCCCCTGATAGATACCGATGCCCGACTCCAAACATCCCGGGGATCTTTATCTTCACATTTCCCCCACATCACTCAAAATCCCCAGCATTCCCACATTCACCATTAACACAATTCCTCAGAAGATGAGAGCCCACCTCATGGTTTTTCTCATTCATCCTCCCATCCTTCCCAAACACGTTTCCCAGGAATCTCAATGGTAGTAGGACAAAGGCAACCAACGCCAAGGTGACCTGGACGCCCCCACACTCCTAGTTTGCAATTCCACCTTCTCTTTTTCTGGCACCAGCTGCCCACAAAAGAATTAACGTCCAAATACGCAGGCTATGATGGTTCCAGTCACCCCCACTAAGGCAAACACCATGGTCCCACAGCCCTTGCTCTCTCATCAGTTGAATCCTTCTTCTTTCCCGGGACAGTTTCTGTAGAACAGGCGATATTCAAAGGGGTGGGGCTGGATTCTGTCCTCCCGCTCTCCGTACTAACGGTCTTCTCAATCCTCAGCGATGACACACTTGGTCTGGATTATAGGGGGCAGCGCCCCTCCCATGCACTCCTCAGGCTCTCTGCTTCTCGAAAAGAAGCTTTAGTCCCAAATCCGGGTCCTGTCCATCCGGCGCTTTCGGAGTCACGGTCCACTGCTCCAGCACCTCTGCGGCTAGGCACCTCTTCACTCGGGAATGATGGGTCCACGAGGACAAGCCCTCCACCTTCAGGGCGGTGTGCATGGTTATCAGGACCTGGAACGGGCCCTTCCACCTCTCTTGGAGTGGGGAGTTCAGCTTCCGAGCTCTCGCCAGCACCCAGTCCATTGGTTCAGAAGGCTGCCCTGGATGGTCTAGTCCCGTTGACCTGCTTTCCTGCATATAACGAGAAAGAGAGTTCACAGCCCCAGCGAGCTGCTTTATGTATTGGTGTAGGTTCTCTTCTCCCACCAGATGCATGGCTTCTCCTCCTGTCCTGCAGAGCGGGTAGGCCCGTCCGTGCAGGAGTTCGGAGGGACTGAGTTTGCTCCGCCTCCTCGGGGCTGTTCTGAGCCTCAACAATGCCACAGGAATCGCTTGTGGCCAATGGCAGGAAGCCAGCGGACAAGCTTGTTGTGCTACGGGCTGTCCCGCGCCGCCTCCCTTGCCGCCTTGTCAGCCACTCTGTTGCCCCTGGCCACAGGGCTATCTTCTTTTGAGTGGCCCCTCACGTGCATCCCTGCCACCTCCTGTGGGGCACATACAGCTTCCAACAATTCCAAGATCTGGGCCCGTTCTCCACGGGCCCCTTTGGCTGCTAACAACCCCCTTTCCTTCCAAATAGCCCCATGCGCATGCAAATCCCCAAACGCATACCTGCTCTCAGTGTAGATGTTAACCCTTTTCCCCGCCCCAAGTATAAAGCCCTTGTCAGAGCTTTAACCTCGGCTAATTGTGCAGAGGAGTTGCAAGGGAGGCTGCCCGCTTCCACTACCTCCCAAGGAGTTACAACCGAACACCCGGCCTTTCGAAGCCCCCCTTGCACAAGACTGCTACTGTCTGTGAACCCCTCGCAGTCTGCATTCTCTGGGGCATTGGTTCTCAACGGGGGCGGTGGGAGGATGCTGAGGGGCGGTGAACTTGTTTTGGGCGGTAGGGGGGCGGTGGGCATGTTTTGGCATTCGAACTTAGTTTTAAAACTCCCCAAAACATTTATTAAATCGATTATCCGGTTTGCACCATTTGTACCAGCAATAATACGAACTTATGCGACGGCTGCCCTCACGCGCTTCTAAGAACGGTGAGACGAGTTTGTATTCTAGGTAGGCTGACCTTGAAGAACTCGACACTACGATTCTTCTCCGACCCCAACCACCACAGCGCGTGCGTCAGCTGTCTTCCCGCGCGATTAATCGCAGTGCGTGCGTTGAGCGTCCGTTCAATATGAATGTTTGATTTGACCCGTGTTTCTTGAGTTGCTTTTCGTTCGCTTCACTTCGGTTTTTTCCCTCAGTTTCGATTTACTTTCATTGTTTATTTGGCCAGTGGGCTAGGTAAGTGCGCTTATTAGTTCTTTATCGTGGTCGTGAATTATTAATTTTGAGAAATAGTTATCTTTCCCTCATCATATTTTGCAGCCGCCAACGATGTCGGTTAATAAAAAGAAGTGTCGTCAATACAGTTCCACGTACTTGAAGTTCGGATTTGTTCCTTCGCCGTCGAACTCGCAACTACCCATGTGCAGCTACCCCCCCTCCCCATACCCTAAATTACAGGATTTTCACCAAGGGAGGCGTTGAAAAATTTTCCGCTCCTTAGGGGGGCGGCAGCTTCCGAAAGGTTGAGAATCCCTGCTCTAGGGGTTCGTCGGACAGGTCTGGTCTGCTTGCATACACCGAATCCATAACTTCCACGCAGTCATGTTGCAGTTCTGAATCTATCTGGGGCATCAGCGTGGCTGGGTTTAAAAGATTGCACGCTTCCAAAGCCACGGCTGGTGCATCTAATAACAAAGTCTGGTATTTAGCTTGTCTCCCGCCAGTCATCCAGAAGGCCCCCCTTGCCTCCGTTTCTTCCCTGACTCCATGTGGCACTCTCACTACCAGCTCCTGCCCTAGAGTGAGCTTTTGCGCCTCCTCTACCAGGAGGGCAGTCGCTGCCACCGCCCGCAAGCAGGCCGGCCAACCCAAAGCCACCGCGTCAATCTGCTTGCTGAAGTAGGCGACCGGCCTCTTCCAAGATCCCAACCTCTGGGCTAACACCCCGGCGGCGACCCCTTCCACTCATGCACAGACAGCACAAAGGGCTTGGAGGGATCAGGCAGCCCCAATGCGGGGGCCTGCATTAGCTCACGCTTCACTTGCTCAAAGGCTCTCTGACATTCCTGTGTCCAATCAAAGACGTCACGGTCGCTTCCCTTCAAAGCTCCATAAAGGGGTTCTGGAATCCAAATTCTGCAAAAGCCCGCATTCCCTAAAAACCCTCTTAACTGCCGCCTATTCTCGGGGGGGGGTTAATCTACAAATTGCCTCCCTCCTAGGGGCCGGGAGAGTCCGTTGCCCCTGCGATATCCCATACCCCAAATATTTTACTTCTTTCTGAGCGATTTGCGCCTTTCCGGGGATACTTTGTACCCACAGTCAGCCAGCCAGTTTAGCAGGTTTATGGTTCCTTGTATGCGCTGCTCCTCCGTTTGTGCCCCCGGCAATAAATCATCCACCTATTGCAGCAATGTGTGTTCCCGGACCCAGTCGGGCCGATACAGGTCGGCTGCCAAACACTGACCAAATATAGTAGGGCTGTTCTTGAACCCCTGTGGCAATCGGGTCCACGCGCACTGAGAGGAGACCCCAGGTCCTGGGTCACTCCACTCCAAGGCAAAGATTGGCTGGGACTCCTCTGCCAAAGGGATACAAAAGGAAGATCCTTCAAATCCAGTACCGTGAAGTATGCATCTGAAGGATTTATCTGGCCTGATAAGGTGCAAGGGTTTGGGACGGCTACGTATAGGGTGATGGTACTTTTATTCACCCCCCTTAGATCCAGCACAAATCCGAAAGAGCCATCCGCCCTTTTGACTGGCAGAACCGGAGTATCCATGGGGAAGAAATGGGCCGAATCACTCCCCATTCTAGGAACCTCTTTACCACCGGCTGGAACCCAATCTGGCCTCCCTTTTTGTTTTGTAAGGCACTCTTTGCCACCCAAGTTTCAGAGAGCCAAACAAAACTTGAGACGAGGCTTCTTTACAAGTAAACAGACGTATTTTGGCCAATACACCAAGTGGGTGAGCCCAATCAACACCGTGGCAATGACTGCTGATTGAAACCACGCCTTGCAAAACAAACGTCAGAGGTTTTATAGAAAGATACAGGGGTAAAACAATTCAAATCAGATCGTGCATCCTCTCATGCCCATGCAAGGGATTTTTGGGACGGTCTAGGGGAGGGGTAAAGGCGGGTCCTAAAGAGGTGAATCTAAATTTAACTTTCTTTGCCTGGTACCAAGCTAATGTACAGCTTGTTTATTCAAAGACAGTCAGGCATCTAACAGATCATTGTTTCTAAAGGAAAATGGGCTGGGGGAATGCTGTGCTCTTTAAAAAGCAAGCAGCAAGTTACAAGGTAAAGTTTTAAACATAATAGGAAATAGAGTGCGCTATTAAATGTATGCTATACATTATGTGAAATATGTATATAGAGTATAAAATTGTGTATTAAAATAATGCCCTTCAGTTTCATATTGGTTAACATTACAGCCTGTCTCATTGGAAAGTATAGATTCTGGGCTACAAAACCTTGCGGTGCCATCAGCTGCCACGATCCCTCCGGCACCATCTTCAAGACCACCCTCCTTTCCCCAAACGTCAGGGTGGCCCGCAGTTTTGCTAGGATGTCCCGCCCCAGAAGTGGAATAGGGCAGTCTAGCATGTAAAATGAATGGGTCAGGTGGGTTTCCCCAACTTCACATTCCAGGGGCGGCAGGAAAGGCGCACGGACAGTCGCCCCTGACGGCCCCACCACTTCCAGATGTTCTGACCCTATCTCGGCTAATTTCCGATTTACTACCGACCTACTTGTTCCTGTATCCAACAACCTTTTACAAGGTTTACAAGGTTTTTCCCCATTTGAACTTCCACCAAGGGTTCCCCTTCCTTGGCCCCTCCAACCTTCTTCCTCCAGGGCCGTGGTGATGGCCCAGGGACACTCATTCTTCCCGTGTCCTACCTCCCTGCACTTGTGGCACCGATCAAGCTCAATCTGCCCGCGCATCAGGCTGCGCTCTCTTCCCTGGGTCAGGCCTGCCGGCCCTCCCCTCATTCCCTGAACTACACCTCCTCGCCTGCCTCTTGCGCAATGCCCCCTGCCTCCCCCTTTATCCTGTTGCCAAGAGGATGGTGCTTCTCCTTGCTTTCTGGACTTCCTCTTTCTTCCCTTTTCTCCTCGGTTGGTGAAAATATATATATTTTCCACTAGCCCAGAAATGGACTTCCTGGGGCCCCCATCTAGTTTCTGCTGCTTCTTCCTAATGTCCTCCGGCCCCCCTTCGAAGGTTTCCCTCAAGGGAAGTTACTTCTCAAGTTTCATTCGGTCCTCAGACCCGGTGTCATATGGATGGTCTCCTCCTGTCTTTTACTTTCTTCCCCATCCCCAGAGGCCCCCTTCAGTCCAATCCAACTCTCCATTTCTTCCTAAGGATAAATAGGAGATGATGAACTCTTGGGATCCCCTGGGAAAACCAATGGAGGGGCACTAGGATTTTTACTTCAACGTTTTTCACACACAACTCTATATACCCCACAGCCACAGTCTTCTTCTCACAACACACAAACATTCCACATGCACACTCCTCCAGTAGCATCGGGCTACTGGCCAATTTTAAAAACAATCCCAACCATTGTATCTTGGTAATCCTCTTTCCTTTTCCCAAACCTTTTCATCATTTTCCAATTTCACATATATCCACCGACCCCTGCGGTGGCCAAAACATACCTGGCTTGGTTAATTTCTCATGAGGCCATACCAACATACAATAATTGGCCAGCGCTTTGTCCCAGTTTCAGCCCCCCACCCAAATCCTCAAAGTTTGCCAAAACACAACCTATCAGAGTGTCCTTGGGCAACTGTCGGACTCCCTTGACCCCCAGGGTCCTGTCCACCTGGGGCTTCTGTCTCGACCTTCCGGAAGTTTTGTCGCCCATCCCCTTGCGCACTATTTCAACCAGGCAGAGTACCTGGCCCGGCTTATTCCGGCGGGACTTCCCCGACCGCACGGAGCCTCGCTCCCCACTCTCCTGCAGAGCGTCCTCTGACTAGCCGCACCCCGTCCCCAGACCCCTTGTCCTTCCCTGAAGTTTCACCTTGGTCCCACCGTCCGAGTCCTTCTTTTTCCCTCTCAACTCGGGATTACAGTCCAGTCCTTGTCTCCCAGCCTGCGCTGGCCTCTAACCTGTTAGAACTTAAAGACTCAGACCGAACTTATGCAGGACCCCTCCAGTCTCCCAGCAGGCGCTGTCCATTTAAAGCCTGGATTCTGTGAAACTGGAACCGTGGTGGAGTTGCCAAACGTCACAGGGCGGACCCCTTACCTGAGGAAGCCTCCTGGACCACTCCGATATCCTTCTCCGTGGATTTCAAGGGGGAGGGAAATTGTCTGCACCTCGATTTTCTTGGGCTTCGACCTTTGAGTCCGACACCGACCGTGGAGACGCAGTCCGGGGCCAAGTCTCAGAGTTGTGCAGTTTTCTCACTTTCACTCAAACCACAATTCAACTCCTCACTCACTCCGTGCTTCCAAAGACCCAAAGGGTCTCCTGTCACGTCTCAAGCGCTCCACAGGGAAATCTCTCTTTCACACACTCTCCCAACTGCTCACTCACCTGACTTGGAGGCCTCCCCTGCAAAGTGCTCCCAGGCGGTGGCAGATACAAGCGGTTAATGCCGGACGAGCCCCCAAAATGTTGCGCCACAAAACGGGTCTGAGCTTGGTGCCGAAGCCAAAAGACATCCAAACACGGGGTGCAGAATGAAGGGTTGTTTTTATCAAGGGACCAGAACAAAAGGACTCCAGCCTGTAAGGCGGCAGGAGCCCCGAACACAGTTTGCTTACAAGTTTTATTCTTCCCAAATTCCCTCCCCGGTTCCTCATTGGTCAGGTACTGTGGAGTTTACAACCGATCAGGTTCGCCAAATGCAACTTCCGTTTGTCCCGCCTTCGTTTACATCTCCCACTACCCTCCTCTAAGGCCCCTTGCTCTTATTTACAGTTATCCGTATTTGGGGCTCCTACTTACGTGTCCCTGCAGGCTGCGGTTTAAACGGACAGCACCCTGTCATAATGATCTACATTCTTCCCCTTTTTATATGGGTGCAAGCTGCTTTAAGCCTATATCTAAATTTCACACATCCTGCTTTCCAGGCCGTGGGCCCTCTTGCAAGCGTTTCAGCATGTTATCTCCCCCATCTTCTGACCCTTTGCCCCCCCTCGCTGTTCTTGGTCTTGCAGAGGCTTCCATGCATCCTGCTTGGGGTGGACCACCTTTTATACAATTCTGAGCAACGCACAGACTATAACCCAGTCGAAAACCATACGTTTGGTCCAGCTGAGGATGGAGCAATCAGCAGGAAGTAACATGGTTCATCCGAGATATTTTATTTCACCAAACACTCCCGGGTAACTTGGCACCGGGGTCCCATCCATCACCTGAACTGACCGGCCCCCCTAGACAGAAAGGCAGATGGTCCCAGTTTCATCTACGGCTGCCACGTCTATCGAACAAGAGGCCACCCAGCGGTCAAGGCTGTAGCAGTGGGTGCAAACCACCATAACTGTGCTAAATAGCAAGCAATCCGTGGATTAAAATGGTTTATCAATATATGTAAATAGAAAAGATAAAACATGGTTAAAATGGGCTGCCTACCCATGTCTGTCTCAAGGCCAGGCCAGAGGGAGACCCTTCCTGGGGTCAAGCGGCTTCCTTTTATTGGTCTTGCAGAGGCTTCCGTGCGTCCTCTGCTCAGGAAGCGCAAGGCGCACGGCGGCCTTGGCCCCAGAAGGCCGCACAGCCACTGCTCCTTTGGGGGGGCTCTTGGCTGGGCTGGGGGGAAGGCTGGGCCTGTGGGAGGAGGCAGGGGGGGCGATAGGCAGCCTCAACGGGCAGGAGCACGGGGGGGGTGAGCCTCCATCTCCCTCGCCACGGAACTGGGGTCTTCCCGCTGCGGCCTCTGTCCCTCCCTTGGGAGATAGGACTCTCCGCTGGGACCATCGAGGCCCTCCTCTGGCCTGCTCAGGACCTGCTCAAGTTGGGGCTGGAGTGGGGAGGAATGGGGATACGCGTACGTGTGTGTGGAGCTTTGGGGATGTCGTGGACACATTTGTGCAGGTTCCTTCGGCAGCAATATGGCGGCCTTCGGGCAAGTTTTGGGAGTGCAGACCTGGGAGCTCTTGGTGGTCCCCCATCCACAGCTACCACGTCCAGCCCTGCTTGGGTGTTCCGGACCAGCCAAGGAGGACGCGGTGCTGCCATGTCTGTGCCCGGTGGGTTCCCCGTCCTTCTCGTCCCCATCACTGTTCCCCACCTGGTGGGTTGTTCGGAAGGAAAATGGGTGTTGCCTCTTCCCTAGGCTGTTAACACCTACAAAAGGCTGAAATGGGTGGGGGTTTCTGGAAGGCTGCAGGAGTCCACCTGGCAACAATCTCTGGGCGGTGATATTTTCTGCCCGTTTCGGGGGGGGGAGTTTAAAGATGGGGAAAGGGGCGCAAGGCATTTGGAGGCAAATTGCTCCCTTCCGCCTCCTGGCACTTTCCCCCAATCCACATTATTTAGGGTGGAAGGATGGAAAGGGGCGGCCAGGGAGGGGACTCCAAGCGCCCCCTCACGCCCCTGCCCCCCGCGGCGGGTGCAGCCCAACTTCGCGGCCTTCCTAACATTCGTTGCCTTCCTTCCCGGTGAGCCTCCGGAGAGCCGCTCCTACCCCGCTGCAGAGGCGGGCACCGGGGGCCTGGCTCAGAGCCCCCCTGCTCGGCCTGCCTTCGGCACCAGAGTGCGCCCGCCAAGCGAGGAAGCCGAGCAGGAGTGGCTGCCCTAGCAGGGTGCGCTCCTCCGCACAGACCGACTACAAACAGCGGCATGACATAGGGCTACCCTTGAAGAGTATCCAGAAGCTACAGCTGGTTCGAAATGCAGCCGTGCAGATGACATTATTTGCCCGGAGGATGGCACATGAAACACCTTTGCCGCGGGAGCTGCATTGGGTGCCAGTTTGCTTCCGGGTCCAATTCAAGGTGTTGGTTATCACCTTTCAAGCCCTACATGGTGTTGGAAGAAAGGTTTATCTTTTCAGGTCCGTTTCTGAGCCCGGAGTAAAGACACTGACGAATTGCATGAAGTTAGGAAATTTATTCTTCACCCAAGAGCAGAAGCAATGACAGCAAGCAGTTAGGGGAGCGGCCGCGCCGGACCCCCTCCATGCAGCACATTATATACCTTTCGTTACATTCAGACCTACGTTAAGATGTCATGACTTTCTGATCCAATCAAAGCCAATTACCTTGATCCATACTCCTCCCTTACCAAGGACCCCTCTCTCTGGTGCTGAATAAGGGTCTTCCTTTCTGTATGTAAACTAATTTCTATCACCTTGAGTGTTAGCAGCCATATGTAAACTATCCGTTATCACTCTGATTGTCCACCAGGCGCTGTCCTGATTTACGTCCCTAAGAAACAAGGTCAGGACCGCTTATCTTTCTTTGTGAGGGGTCATCTGAACAAGAAGAGACTCTCAGGTCAAGACGGTTTATCTGTTTACATGAATTGCCATCTTTCCAGTCAGGAAGAGACAAACCATGAGAGCAATTAACACATCCTTGAGAATTTGAGAAGTGTTGAGGGTCACATCCTCAAGAATGCAACCTTTTGATAATCTCAAGTGAAGCCAATCACTGGGAGGTCAACCATACCAACAGGAAAGGGAATATTGGCATATTGCTGGGCCTGCTTTTACTTCATGTTATACAAGCAGGTAAAGGTAAATGTTTAAACAGCTAAATGTCTAAATATCTAAAAATGTCTAAATTTCCCAACCTTCTAACATTAGCCACGCCGTGCTGGTTCCCTTTAGATGAGATGGGCGGTGACAAATTTGATAAATAAATAATAAATAAATGACAAAGTAGCAACCGTGGTGCATTGGAAATCTGCAAGAACTGCTGGGGCCCCAAAACGGACAAAGTCATAGAAAAGGAAGAAGCCAAAGTGCTCTGGGACTCTGGGATTCAAACAGACCAGCACCTGCCACACAACACCCCAGACTCAACCGTTGTGGATAAGAAAGACAAAACAGTCTGGACAGTGGACAGTGGACACTGGACCTTGCAATACCTGGAGACGGCAGAAGAGAAGAGGAAGAACTGGAGAAAATCACAGAATATAAAGACCCGCAAATAGAAGGAGGACGACTGTGGCAAAAGGGAGCAAAGGTCGTGCCAAGCGTAACAGGCGCCTTGGGTGCAATCCCAAAACATCTGGAGCACCGCCTGAAGACCCCCGGCATGGACAAAGCCACCCTCGGTCCATTGCAAACGGCGGCTTTCCTTGGAAGAGCTTCCATCCTGCCCGATACCTTTCACACCCTCACACAACATCTGCCTGTCCCGGGTCCTTGGGAAGGACTCGATAGGGGGATAAAATGCCAAATCCAGCCTAAACGTCAGGCTGACTGTGAGACTAAGGCTAACGATGGTAACTCTTATTAGCCACGCCGTGCTGGTTCCCTTTAGTCTTAGAGTGAGAGCGCGAAGAGCCCCACCCCGCAGAGGACAGCTGCCGCTTTCCAAGACTTGCCACCCGCGTGTCCCACCCACCCAGGAGCTCCGCTGCTCCTCCTCAGAAGCCTTCCTTGGGGGTCCCCTCTGGAAAAGGAGGGGCGTGGAAGCCCACCCTGACCAACGATGGTCTTTCCCGGAATTCTGTGGCACGGACACTCTGCAGCCCTCAGCTGCTCAGTCGGCGGCAGAAGCTTTGGGGCACCAGGTCAAGAAATGGCGCTCTGGGCAGAGGCTGGGCTGGAGAGTCTGCCCAGACGCCCGGCCAGTTGCTCTGCCTCTGTCTGCCGGGTAAGACCACAGGTTGCCTGGCGCATCGGTAGATACGCTCCTCTAGCCCATCCGTACTCTCTGGGCAGTCTACGCAGTTATCAAAAAACCACCGAAGGTTACTAAGATAAAACGTTTCTTTGGGAAAACGGAAGACCCAGAAATACACCATGGATGGGTAGCAGGGCGCAAATTAAATGCATTTCAAAGGCGAGGGGAAAGAGGCGGCGCTGACTCTCCCCTGCAGGAGAAGATGCCGAGGGAGGGACCCTCCCGGGCCCAGACGAGTCCCGCACAGCAGCGCAGGAGCCGCCTCCTCTGGGGGACCGAGGCTGCTCCTGGTGGCTGCCAGCGCTCCTGACCCCAGGCCTCCCAGGGCACTGGGCAGGGGCTGGAGCGGAGGCGGGGTGGGACGGGAGGGTCTCAGGGTCTCTCCACCTGCAGCCGGGCCAGCTGACCTTCGTCGGGCGCCTTGCAGACCGTCCCGCAGCCGTTGGAGCAGCACTTCTTGGCCTCCTCGCAGTCGAGGTCATGGCTGCAGTTCTTCGGCCCCTCTTCCGGGCAGGGTCCCAGGGAGCCTCGTAATAGCCAGGGACACGCCCCAGTCTTCCCTGTGTAAGGTATGCCCCGTTCGTCAAGAGAAACTCCCGTGACACGTGTGGTTCACAAAAGAGGTTTACTCAAGCGTAATGCAACAGTTACAAACAAAGCCAGGACAGGCTTGGCACATCTACATTGTTCATTTTATACCTCTCCCCTTCCCGCGTTTTCGCCCCGCGATCGCGTTACCGGCCGCAGATTATCAGCGCCCCAATAATCCCCCTTAATTGTCCAGATGGCAGGTTCAGCCCGAGTCCCATTGTTCCTTGATCGACTACCCCTCCGGCGTGGGTTGGCTCCCTTGGGGTCCTTTCAGTTGCGTGCAAAACCGGGGTTTCTGGCTTGCGCGGTGATCTTAGCTTCACTGCTCGCGGCTCCGCTCATTGTTAGCTCGCGCCGCTTATCAGTGTAAATTCAACGCTTCCACTCTGTGGTTTCCCGTTTGACTAGGTGCAGGTGGCCCTTTAATCAGCCGCGGCTTTCACTTCCTCTTTTCCCCGGCTTGCAAGCAGGCAGCAGAGTTAGCTCAGCACGGCGGGCGAGCTTTCCTAGGAGCACCGTGCCGACTGAACCTGACATACCGCCCCCCTGAAAACAGACCCCCCCTTTTTTATTTCGGCTTCCCGGGGTATCTATCGTAAAAGTCCGGTACTAGGTTCGGCGCTTTTACGTGGGCTTTGCTTACTCATTCGCTGTGGGACTTGGGGAAATGTTTCCATTGCACAGCAGCTGGATCTGTCCCTTGTGCCTCCTCGCATCCAGTATCTGTTTAACCTCGAAATGCTGCTCCCCGCCAACCATGATGGGGGCCGGTGTCTCCTCTGCCTTGTGCCAGTTGTTCCCCGGCTGGTGCAGCTTCAATAAGCTGCATTGAAACACCGGGTGGATTTTTCTGAGGCTTTTGGGCAGCGTTAGCCTGACAGTTACCAGATTGATTATCTCCGTGATGGGAAACGGCCCCACGAACCTCGGGCTGAGCTTCTTCGAAGCCTGGTGCATCTTCAGGTTTTTAGTAGATAAATACACCTGGTCCCCCACCTTCCACTGCCACTCAGGGAGCCTCTTGCGGTCGGCGTATTTTTTATATTCCACTTTGGCTCCTTGCAGCGCTGCGCGCACCGCCTACCTCGTGGTGTCTATCTGGGCGAACCAGGAGTCCAGAGAGTCTATTCGGGATGCCGGTTGAGGCAATTCCGGCATGGGGACAAAATCTCGCCCGGTGGCCACTTTGAATGGGGAGAAGCCGGTGCTTTTGTGGACGGCGTTGTTGTAGGCTACTTCCGCGAACGGCAGTAGCTCCGCCCAATCGTCCTGCTGGTGCCCCACGTAGCACCGCAGGTACTGCTCGAGCTCCCTGTTAAGGCGTTTGGTGGCTCCGTCCATCTGCGGATGCGCCGCGGAGGAAAGGGCTTGCTGCGTTCCTACCCACTTCAGGAACTCCCTCCAGAACCGCGCAATGAATTTGCCGCCTTGATCGCTGACTATCCGTCAGGGTGCACCGTGCAGCTGGGAGATGTGCTGCACGAACAGCCTCGCCAACCTTTCTGCCGTGGGGACTTGCCGGCAAGCCACGAAGTGCTCTTGCTTGGAAAACAAGTCCGTGACCGCCCAAATGGCAGTCTTGCCCTTGCTCTCCGGTAGCTCCACTATGAAATCCATGGCGATCTCCTGCCATGGGCCCTCGGGATTCGCCACCGGCTGGAGTAGCCCCCTGGGCTTGCCCTTGCTCCCCTTCGCCATTGCGCACACCGGGCAACCCCCCGAGTATGCTTCCACGTCCTTCCAGAGCGTTGGCCACCAGAACTGCCGCCGAATTAAATGGAGCATTTTCACAAAGCTGTAGTGACCCGCGCTCCGACTGTCATGGGCTCTTTCCATAACCCTCCGCTGGCATTCTTCGGGCATATACACCTTCCTCTCATGCCACCACAAGTCCCCTCGGCTGGGTAGTGCGTCCCGGTTCTACTTGAGACAGGTGTCCCGTTCTGCCGCTTTACCTTAGGTGCCGCGTCCCGCATCTCTCTCTTGGTCTGGCTCCGGGTGACAGCCTTTGCAGCCAACCTGCCGGCGGGGATGATGGAGTCCATGATTTCCTCTCACAGGCTGGTGTGCTGGGGCATGTGAGACAGCCCGCCTGCCAGAAAATTTCTCTCCCCGGGGATGTGTTTTAGGGTGAAGTTGAACCTCCCAAAGTATTGGGACCAACGTGCCTGTTTAGGGGATAGCATCTGCGGGGGTTTTAGGGCCTCGAGGTTCTTGTGGTCTGCCCACACCTCGAACGGCTTGGTTGCCCCCTCCAATAAATGCCTCCATGTGGCTAGGGCCCACTTGACTGCATATGCCTCTTTCTCCCACACCATCCACCTTCTCTACATCTTGGTGAATTTGCGGGAGGCGTAGGCGCACGGGTGGAGGGGCCCCTCCGGACCGGGCTGTAACAGGACCGCCCCCGTTGCCACGTCTGACGCGTCCACTTGGATGATGAATTGCCGGTCCGGGTCGGGGTGGCGGAGGATTGGCTCCGCCGTGAACCACCGTTTCAAGTCCTCAAACGCCTCCTGGCACTCCGCGGTCCACATGAGCTCCATGCTGGGTTTGGGGGGTTTCCCGCTGCCCTTGGTCTTTAATAAGTCTGTTAGGGGAGAGCGACTTGGGTGAAGTTCGGAATGAACTGTCTGTAGAAGTTCTCAAATCCCAAGAAGCTTTGGAGTTGCCTCCAGGTCTGCGGCGCTTCCCAGCCCAGGACATCCTTCACTTTCGCCGGGTCCATTTCGATCCCCCGGCTGGATATACAGTAGCCGAGGTAGTCTAGCTGCTCCCGGTGAAACTCACATTTTGAGAGTTTCGCGTACAGCTGTGCCTTCAACAGTCTCTGAAGCACTGTGTGCACCAGTTTCATGTGCTCCGTCAGGGTTTCGGTGTAGATTAGGATGTCGTCCAAGTAGACCAGGACGCCCCGGTAGAGTAGGTCATGCAGCACCTCGTTTATTAGCTGCATAAACACCCCCGGGACCCCTTTTAATCTGAACGGCATCATGCAAAATTGGTAACTTCCAAGCGGGGTATTAAACGCAGTTTTCCATTCATCTCCTGCGCGGATCCTAATCCTGAAATACGCCTCGCGCAAGTCCAATTTTGTGAATACCCTCCCCTTAGATAGGTGCGACAGCAGGTCCTTCATCAAGGGGAGGGGGTAGTTATACTCGGTGCTGATTGTATTCAGCCCCCGGTAGTCCACGCACATACGGAGCGAGCCATCCTTCTTCTCCCGGAATAGTACCGGGGCCGCTAGAGGTGACTTTGTGGGTTGGATAAAACCTCGCGCAAGGTTTTTATCTATGAACTCCCGAAGGGCGCCCATCTCCTTCATCGATAGGGAGTACATTTTTGGCTTGGGCAATTTTGCTCCTGGCTCTAGCTCAATGGCGCAGTCACTGGGTCTGTGGGGCGGGAGCTGGTCGGATTCCTCCTCTCCGAATGCTGCCGTCAGGCTCCGGTATTGCCACGGGATGCCGCTGGTCGCCGTGGTTTCCTCTGGTCCCGACCCGTTCTCCCCCGCGGTCCCGCTGGCTGCCATGGCCTGCACACGCCTCAGCATCGCCACTGGCTCTCAGGAAAGCTGACATTTCTGTCCTGTAGTGGGATCCTCCCACTCAAAGGCAAAATATTGCTGGCACTCCTTAGCCAAAGGAATGCAGGAAAAGGCATCCTTGAGATCAATAACTGTATACCATACTTGGTCACTAGACAAGGTAGTTAATAAGGTGTAAGGGTTGGCCACAACCTGGTGCAACGGTTGAACCCTCTTGTTGACCTCTCTAAGGTCGTGGACCATTCTCCAGGAGCCATCTTGCTTGGGGACCGGGAAAATAGGTGTTGACCAATGAGATTGAATAAGAATCAACAGGCCATTTTCCAAAAAGAGGTCAATTAGTGTTTTAATTCCCAGGCGTGCTTCCCGCCTGATAGGATATTGCTTGATCGAGATGGGTTGTGCCTCAGGGAACAAGTGAGCCATGTGGGGCTTGGCAAATCGAGCAAACCGTGGTTTCCCTTGATACCACACCCGTGGGTCAATCTGGGCATTATCAAGTGGGCTGGCTTCATTTGGCTTGGATAAAAAGCAAAGATAAGCCTGTTCTGGGGGAATGTGAAGACTCAAGCCTTGATCATTGAATTGAATGGTAGCTCTTAATTTTCCCAATAGGTCCCGACCAAGAAGATTGATGGGACAATGTGGCATGAGCAAAAAAGAATGATCCAATTGAGGTCCCTGGGGGGCAACAACTGAAAGGGGTTGGCTGATTGGTGCCATTTCCATAACTCCTGTTGCACCAATTACAGGAGCAGAGGGAGTGGTCAGGCAAGGGATATTTTTGTCATTTAAAACACTATAAGTTGCGCCTGTATCAATGAGAAAATGATAGGGTTGCCCCCCGACATTTAACTCAACCAGAGGATCGGGGGAAGACAAAAGTCCTCTGGAGCCCCTTCAATATGAATTGTCCTCAGGGTAAAATTCAGGGGCTTGAGCACTTAAAAGAGGCAAGGGGGGTCCAGACCTCCGCTGGGAGTTTTGAGGTCGGCCTCTCTGTGGTTCTTGGCCTCGCAGTGTTGGTCCTCTTCGCCCTCTATTGGCCCTTGAAAGTTGGGCATCAGGCTTGGCATTCCAGAAACATTCATCTCTCCAGTGGCCAATTTGTCCACATTTTGCACATTGATCTCTCTGTCTGCGTCCCTGAGAGGGAGGATTCCTTTGGAAAAAATCTGGCCTTTAGAAAGAGTCTCGCCTCCCTTTGCTTTGTGGGCGAATGGCCAGTGCAAGAAGAGGTGCTTGCTTACGCATCTTCTTGTTTTCTTTCTTTTCATCGTTGAGCTCTCTCTGAGAATAAACAGTGAAAGCCATCTGGATAAGGGTTTCAAAATTTTGGGTGGATGGGGCAGGTAACTTCTGGAGTTTTTTCCTAATATCTGGAGCACTTTGGCCAACGAAAGCAGCTTTAATCATAACTTCATTGGCAGGGGCTTCTGGGTCAAGATCAGTGAAGCGGCGGTAGCCATCTTTAAGGCGTGTCAGGAATTCCATAGGGGACTCTTTGGGTTCCTGAACAATTTGATGGACACGATGAAAATTCACTGTCTTTGGCACGCCCAATCGCAATCCCTGAAGGAAAGCAGTTCTAACCCTTTCCAAAACAAGTGCTCCATCTGGGGTATTGGGGTTAGTCTCATAACTCGGCACCAGAACATCCTCAGCAGCTGGCCAAGCACCGAGCGGGCGGCCAGCCTGCACATCCAGATTCCTTGCAGCTGTATAAGCATCAATAGCTGCTTTAAATACTTGACGCTTCTCTTCTGGCGATAAAAAGGCTGACATCAAAGTAAAAAGATCTGGGATAGTAGGCTTGTGAGTAGAAATGATGCGTTGAACAAGATCCACATATTGCTGGGGAGACTCACGATAAGGAGGCAATCCTTCTCTCCAGTTAAATAAATCACTAGTAGTGAAAGCGGTGTGAATAAAAGCCAATTGGTTGCCCATTGGTACTTGTCTAAGAGGGGCAAGGAGATTAGGGTCCTGCCCCCATGGTGAAGCAACAAAAACATCGGGACAGTCAGTGTTGTAAACAAGTCCTGTCCTGGTATGTGAAGGGCTACTCACAGCCGCTGGCAAATGCGAAGCTGCCACTAAAGATTCTTGAGAAGCTGGCTGAAAAGCAGCTGCAGAGGTTAAAGGCAGTGGGGGGCAGTCCCAGCTGCGGGGGTTAATGCAGCAGCAGCAGAGCCCGTGGGGGCTAGCGATGGAGATGCCTGAGGAGCTGATGCAGGGGGCGGAGGAGGAGCCGTTGGAGTACAGTGGGGGGGGGGAATTCCTCCTCCTCCTCTGTTTTGTGCTTTAGCTTTGTTTCTGTGTCCTGCTCAGCTCTTGGCCGCAGGGAAAAAAGTTTTGCAGGATTGGTTTTTAGCCCACATAGATCTTGAATGTCTGGGCAAAGATAGAGGTGAAAGAAAAATTTGGCGTAAACCTCTTCCTCAAGCCTACTGCTTGAAGCCAAAAAACTGGCAAAAGTATTTATAAACTCTCCATCAACAGTACCCTCTGGTGGCCAAGATCCTACATTTGGACCAATATAATAATGCAGCCAAACGAATTCACAGAGAGTTTTTAGTTTATTCTTTTTAAAATTCATCTTCATTGCTTTGTTGTTGTTCAGTCATTAAGTCGTGTCCGACTCTTCGTGACCCCATGAGCCACATTGCGCCAGGCCTTCCTGTCCTTCACTGCCTCCCTGAGTTTGCTCAGTTTCATGCTCATTGCTTCAGGGATGCTATCCAACCATCTCATCCTCTGCCGTCCTCTTCTCCTTTTGCCTTCGATCTTTCCCAGCATCAGGGTCTTCTCCAAAGAGATCTCTCTTCGCATTAGGTGACCAAAGTATCTAAGCTTGAGCTTCATTATTGATCCTTCCAATGAGCAGTCAAGGTTGATTTCCTCTAAGATTGACTGGTTTGACCTCCTAGCAGTCCAGGGGACTCTTAAGAGTCTTCTCCAGCACCACAGTTCAAAGGCATCAATTCTTCGGCGCTCAGCCTTCTTTATGGTCCAGCTCTCACAGCCATACATTACTACTGGAAAAACCATAGCTTTGACTATGCGGATCTTTGTTGGCAAGGTGACGTCTCTGCTTTTTAATATGCTATCTAGGCTTGCCATAGCTTTCCTCCCAAGGAGCAAGCATCTTTTAATTTCATGGCTGCAATCTCTGTCTGCGGTGATCTTGGAGCCCAAATAAATGAAGTCTGTTACTGCTTCCATTTCTACTCCTTCTATTTGCCAGGAATTGATGGGTCCAGATGCCATGATCTTAGTTTTTTAATCTTGAGTTTCAAGCCAGCTTTCGTACTCTCCTCTTTCACCCTCATCAAGAGGCTCTTTAATTCTTCTTCACTTTCTGCCATTAGGGTGGTATCGTCTGCATATCTTAGGTTATTGATGATTCTCCCTGCAATCTTAATTCTGGCTTGTGATTCTTCCAGCCTGGCATTTCTCATGATGTACTCTGCATATAGGTTAAATAAGCAGGGTGACAGTATACAGCCTTGTCGTACTCCTTTCCCTATTTTGAACCAATTGGTTGTTCCATGACCGGTTCTAACTGTTGCTTCTTGGCCCGCATACAGATTTCTCAGGAGACAGGTTGTCAGGTTCGGTCAGCACGAGGCTTCAGGGAAGCACGGGGCTGCAGGGAAGCTCGCAACTAGACCACGCGGAATCCACCGGCGGTAGCTAGCGGGGAAAAGAGGAACCGAAAGCGCCGCTAATTAACGAGCCACCTGCGGCCAGCTAAACAGGAAAACCACAGCGGAAGCTTTTAACTATGAACTGATAACGGCGCGAGCAAGCAAGGAACGGGGCCGCAGGGCAGCGAAACAAGATCGCAACGCAGCACAGAACCCGCGGGTCTGCACGTAGCAGGGAGGGACCAACCCAGCCGGAGGGGGACGGGCAATCAAGGACAATGGACTCTGACCGACCCTGCCATCATGAACAATCAAGGGGGACATTGGGGGGGCCCAATAGTCCACAGCTGCAACGCGATTACGAGGCGGGAAAAAGCGCGGGAAGGGGGGAATATAACAAGTGATGCAATTGTACCAAGCCAGTCCTGGCTTTGCTTGTGACTACTACGTTACGCATGAGTAAACCTTCTTTGTGAACCACACGTGTCACGAGAGTTTCTCTGTCGAACGGGGCAAATCTCACATAAAGCCAGGACTCACCGTCAGCGCTACCCGGTACCACCGAGGAGCGTTTTCTTTCTCAATACAGGCATGACCAGCGACGAAGAATCCGTGGGTCAGCTGGAGTGCGAGGAACCCAGGCTCGCGGAAGGGCGGTCGGAGCCGCCCGGGAGCGACAGGGCAGTGGCCAGGGCCGGGCGCCCTCCATCCGAGCGGTGGTCGGTGGGCGTGAACCAAGGACCAGACGGTTCAGGCGTTACGATGACCCGGGGTTCGGGGTTCCGGAACCGCGAGTGGAGCGAGGAATTCGCCCGACTAGAGGAGAGAGTCGAGCGACACCTAGACGCCGTGGAGGCGATGCTCCAGACCCTACTACAGAGAGTGGGGCCACCGGCGGTGAACGAGGGGGCGAGCGACAGGGGGGCCAGTCCGGCACCCCCGCCGGCACCACCCACAGCGCCCCGGTCGGAGGACCAACGGGCGGCAGACGCCCTGAGACTTCGAGGTATCACTGGGAAGTTCTCAGGAGACCCCGAACAGCTGCCGCACTTTCTGACGCACGTCAGGGGGTTCATGCAGAGGGGTGGTCACCTATTCGCTAGAGATGAGGACAGAGTATCCTACGTGGCCGAGCTGCTAGATGGCCAAGCAGCCAGCTGGGTGATCGGGCCGTACGATGCCAACGCGGCGGAACTATGGAGTTTCCCGGACTTCATGCAGGCGCTCCGGGACAGATTCGAGGACACATTGAGCGCCAAGCGGGCGGAGGACGACATCCTACAGTTCAGACAGCGGGGCAAATCGGTATCGGAGTATGCCCTGGAGTTCCGGAGGTTGGCCGAGAAGCTCACGGACTGGCCGGAGTCCCTGAAGGTGAAGTATTTTAAGAGGGGACTCAACCCAGAGATCCTGGAACGGGCACTGGGGCGGGACGACCCGCCCACAGTGAAGGATTGGATCTGGCTGGCCGGAACGGCGGAATCGGCGTGGCGGCAGATCCAACAAGCGCGAGGCGATGGGACCGGACGAGGGACCAGCCGAGGGAGAGAACCCCCGAGGAAAGGCGGAGCAGTCGGCGGCAGTCCAACGGGGGGGCGAGAGGCGACCAGAGCCCCGAACCTGTGCTTCCGGTGCGAAGGCAGCGGCCACCGAGCGGCGCAGTGCCCGACGGAGCGGGAAGGAGCCCCACCACGGCCCGAAGTCAAGCCCCCGCGTGCGACCGGGAAAAGGGCCGGCGACCGACAGCGGAAGGGGGCAGTGGCGGCGGTGACCGAAAAAGGACGCGAGGGGTGGTCGACCCCGGAGACGGCGTCCTCTGGAGAGGACTCGGAGCCGGCGGGAAACGAGGCGCGCTCACACTGAACGGCGTCCCAGTGCGAGCAGGGGAGTCGAGGCGCACGGAACCAATCGGAGATGAGGACTGCCCTCTGTTCCGGGTGAGGATACACGTCCGGGGGGTGAGATCCGGAGGGGAGGCACAGCTGCGGGCGCTACTGGATTCAGGCTGCACCCACTGCTTGATGCACCCAGCTGTGGTCTCGGGGCTCGGACTACAGCTGAGGCGCCTCCGAGAGCCCATTGCATTCAGCCAGCTAGACGGCACGCTGGCAGGGGGGAGGGCAGCTCAGTATTACACCGAACCGGTCCAGATGACGATCGGGAGTCACCGGGAAGAACTAAGATTTGTGGTGGTCCCGGTGGCCGACTACGCGGTGGTACTCGGCTTGGCGTGGCTGTGGCGACGGAACCCACAGGTCGACTGGACGGCGGAGGCAGTGCGGTTCGTGGTCGACAGACCGGCGAAGTGCGAGAGCAGAGGGGACTGAGCCCTGGAGACGGGTGCGGCCGCAACCACAGACGGGCAAGTGGAGGATCCGGGACCCCGGGAGACGGGGCGAGAGCAGGCAGAGCCTGAGACCCGGGCGGCAACAGCAGCAGCAGCAGTGCCGGGACCCCGGAGACTCGCAACGATCCCGAGGCATGGGGAGGCAGCGGCGACTGGCGAGACAACTGCAAAGCGAGAGGCAGGGTCCGGGGAACCCATGACGGGCGGCGGAATCCCGAGGCAGTATCGAGACCTGGCGGCAGCGTTCGGGGAGAAGGAGTCCGACCAGCTCCCTCCACACCGGCCCAGTGATTGCGCCATCGAGTTAGAGCCAGGGGCGACTCTGCCTAAGCCGAAAATGTACTCCCTGTCAAGGAGAGAGATGGGGGCTCTGCAGGAGTTCATAGACAAGAACCTAGCGCGGGGATTCATCCAACCCGCGAAGTCACCATTAGCGGCCCCGGTACTATTCCAGGAGAAGAAGGATGGCTCGCTCCGAATGTGCGTGGACTACCGGGGGCTGAACGCAATCAGCACCGAGTACAAATACCCCCTCCCCTTGATGAAGGACTTGATGTCGCACCTGTCTAAGGGGAGGGTGTTCACAAAACTGGAATTGCGCGAAGCTTACTTCAGAGTCAGGATCCGCGCAAAAGATGAGTGGAAGACGGCGTTCAACACGCCGCTCGGAAGCTACCAGTTTTCCGTGATGCCGTTCGGATTAAAAGGGGCCCCGGGGGTATTTATGCAGCTAATAAATGAGGTGCTGCACGACCTACTCTACCGGGGCGTCCTGGTCTACCTGGACGACATCCTCATCTACACCGAAACCCTGGCGGAGCACGTGAGCCCGGTGCACACGGTGCTCCAGAGACTGCTGAAGGCACAGCTGTACGCGAAGCTATCGAAATGCGAGTTCCATCGAGAGCAACTAGACTACCTCGGCTACCGAATATCCAGCCGGGGAATTGAGATGGACCCGGCGAAGGTAAAGGATGTCCTGGGCTGGGAAGCGCCGCGAACCCGGAGGCAACTTCAAAGCTTCCTAGGGTTTACGAACTTCTATAGACAGTTTATCCCGAACTTCGCCCAAATCGCCCTTCCCCTAACAGACCTGCTAAAAACCAAGGGCACTGGAAAACCCCCCAAGCCCAGCATGACACTTGCGTGGACTGCAGAATGCCAGGGGGCATTTGAGGAGCTAAAACGGCGGTTCACAGCGGAGCCGATCCTGCGCCATCCCGACCCAGATCGGCGGTTTATAATCCAAGTAGATGCGTCAGACGTGGCAACGGGGGCAGTCCTGCTCCAGCCCAGCCCGGAGGGGGTCATCCACCCATGCGCCTACGCCTCCCGCAAATTCACCGAAACGGAGAGGAGGTGGATGGTGTGGGAGAAAGAGGCGTACGCAGTCAAGTGGGCACTAGCCACGTGGAGGCATCTACTGGAAGGGGCAGCTGAACCATTCGAGGTGTGGACGGACCATAAGAACCTCGAAGCCCTGAAGACCCCGGTTAAGCTATCCCCCAAACAGGCGCGGTGGTCCCAATACTTCGGGAGGTTCAGGTTCACCCTAAAACACATCCCCGGGAAGCGCAACTTCCTAGCCGATGGACTGTCTCGCATGCCCCAGCACGCCAGCCTACGGGAGGAGATTGTGGACTCCATTATCCCTGCCAGCAGACTGGCTGCAAAGGCAGTGACCCGGAGCCAGACCAAGGGGGAGCGACGGGACGCGGCGCCTGAAGTAAGGCAAGGGTTCGTGGAGGCGGCAGAGCGGGACGCTTGGCTCAAGCAGAACCGAGAGGCACTAACCAGCCAAGAGGGTTGTGGTGGCCCGAAGGAAAGCTGTACGTGCCCGAGGGTTGCCGACGGGAGGTCATGGAAAGAGCCCACGACAGCCGGAGCGCGGGGCATTATGGCTTCGTGAAGACGCTCCACTTAATTAGGCGGCAGTTCTGGTAGCCCACGCTCCGTAAGGACGTGGAGGCATACTCGGGGGGTTGCCCGGTGTGCGCGACGACGAAAGGGGCCAAAGGCAAGCCTAGAGGGCTACTCCAGTCGGTAGCGGAACCCGACGGCCCATGACAAGAGATCGCCATCGACTTCATAGTAGAGCTCCTGGAGAGTAAGGGGAAGACCGCCATTTGGGTGGTTACGGACTTATTCTCCAAACAAGCGCACTTTGTAGCGTGCCGGCGAGTCCCCACGGCAGAGGGCTTGGTGAGACTATTCGTGCAACATGTTTACCGGCTCCACGGCGCGCCCCGACGGGTCGTCAGCGATCGGGGCGGCAACTTCATCGCGCGGTTCTGGAGGGAGTTCCTGAAGCGGGTGGGGACGAAGCAAGCCCTTTCTTCCGCGGCGCACCCGCAGACGGACGGAGCCACGGAACGCCTGAACGGGGGGCTCGAACAGTACCTGCGCTGCTACGTGGGGCACCAACAGGACGATTGGGCGGAGCTACTACCATTCGCGGAAGTGGCATACAACAACGCCGTCCACAAGAGTACCGGGTTAACTCCGTTCAAAGTAGCCACCGGGAGAGACTTCGTCCCCATGCCGGAGTTGCCTCAGCCGGAATCCCAGATCAACTCCCTGGACGCCTGGTTCGCCCAAATCGACGCGACCCGGCGAGCGGCGCACGCGGCATTGCAAAGAGCCAAAGCCGACTACAAGAAGCACGCGGACCGCAAGAGGCTCCCCGAGGAGCAGTGGAAAGTGTGGGACCAGGTGTATCTGTCAACCAAAAACCTAAAGACGCACCAGGCATCGAAAAAACTCAGCCCGAGGTTTGTGGGGCCGTTCCCGATTGCAGAGGTCATCAATCCAGTAACCGTCAGGCTGACGCTCCCGAAAAGCCTCGGGAAGATCCACCCGGTGTTCCATTGCAGCCTGCTAAAGCTGCACCAGCTGGGGAACGCCTGGCACAAGACAGAGGGAGTGCCACCACCCATCATGGTCGGGGGGGAGCAGCATTTCGAGATCAACCAGATACTGGACGCCAAGAGGCACAAGGGGCAGGTCCAGCTCCTAGTGCAATGGAAACATTTTCCCAAGTCCCACAGCGAATGGGTGAGTAAAACCCACATAAGGGCGCCGGACCTAGTGCGGGACTTTTACAATAAATACCCCGGGAAACCGAAATAGAACCGGGGGGGGGAAGTTGTCTTCAGGGGGGCGGTATGTCAGGTTCGGTCAGCACGGGGCTTCAGGGAAGCACGGGGCTGCAGGGAAGCTCGCAGCCAGACCACGCGGAATCCACCGGCGGTAGCTAGCGGGGAAAAGAGGAACTGAAAGCGCCGCTAATTAATGAGCCACCTGCGCCCAGCCAAACAGGAAAACCGCAGCGGAAGCTTTTAACTATAAACTGATAACGGCGCGAGCCAGCAATGAACGGGGCCGCAGGCAGCGAAACAAGATCGCAACGCAGCACAGAACCCGCGGGCTTGCACGTAACGGGGAGGGACCAACCCAGCCGGAGGGGAACTGGCAATCAAGGACAATGGACCCTGACCGAACCTGCCATCATGGACAATCAAGGGGGATTATTGTGGGGCCGATAATCCGCAGCAGCAACGTTATCGCGAGGTGGGAAAAAAGCGCGGGAAGGGGGGAATATAACAAGTAATGCAATTGTACCAAGCCAGTCCTGGCTTTGCTTGTGACTACTACGTTACGCATGAGTAAACCTTCTTTGTGAACCACACGTGTCACGAGAGTTTCTCTGTCGAACTGGGCAAACCTCACACAAAGAAATTATGGGATGTCCTTGGAAGAAGTTGTTACTAGACAAGTCAAGAGCGCAAGCGTTTGTTCACAAAGTAACCAGGAATCAAACCCAGGTTAATGGCACATAACTAACTAACCAGCCGAATTAAGCACCGAAAGGCAAGTGCGGTGAGGAAAAAGGGTTACGGCTGCTCCGCTCCTCCCTTTCCTTCCTCCTCTTCTGAATACTGGACTAGCCCAGCTCGCCCCCTCTGTCCTCTCTTTGAAGTATCATCCATGAATGGAAGTCTGCAAGAGGGCTTACCGTTTGCAATATTAGGAGTGGGGACTTCCCCCCACCATTTCTCCTTTCTCAGCACCTTTCCCTCCCCTTCCTTCCCCCTCGTTTCTGCTCCCTTTCTCTGTTTCTCCTGTTTTCCAACCCACGTGGATCTCAGTCACTCACAGGGGTTGCTCAAAGCAGCGATCGACCCCCAGGGCGGCCTTTGCTGGACAAGGGCCAATGCTCCTTCCCTCAGACCTCGGACCCCCCCTCTGTCTGCCTGGATCTCACCTGGGTGGACACAGCGGCGCTCGCATTCTTCAAGGACCTTGAAATTGTTGGCGTTCCCGCAGCAGCCTCCGTAGAAGAAATGCTCACATCTCTTGGACCTGTGGTTGTAGAACCAGCGAGAAACTAATGCATCACAGGGTCCTTTCTCCTTGGGGAGGTGGCAGATACCTGGGAAACAGAGCAGAAGGCCGGGCCTGAGAAGTTTGCTCCGGGGCGCCACATCTCTCGAGTGGGCAGAGGAGGGCAGGAGGACTCGGCGACTGTGGAACGGAGCTGTCGCCCACCCCTGTGGTGCCCTTTTGCTGGCTGGTGGCCGCACGCAGCTCTGTCTTGGGGAGGACGTGACTCCTGGACGCCCAGGAGGCATCTAGCTGGCAACTAGCGGGCATCTGGCTTGGCTGGAAAACAGAGGGATCTGGTGGTGGAAGAGCTGGCTCGCTGAAGACGGGCCCCTCCTCTTATTATCTAGTGCAGTGTTTCCCAACCTCGGCAACTTCAAGATGGGTGGACTTCAGTCTTCAGTCGGGGTGATTTTTTCAAAAGAGGCGTTTGGTGTGAAGCGTTTCATTGCCTTTCAGAGGGATCAACTTTTCCTCTGGACTTGCCAGGCCCAGCCCAAGAACGATGGTGAAACAGTCCAGTCCAGTTCCTTTATTTGCTTACGCCAGGGTTCCTCAACCTCAGCAACTTTAAGACGGGTGGACTTCATGCTGGCTGGGGAATTCTGGGAGTTGAAGTCCACCCGTCTTAAAGTTGCTGAGGTTGAGGAACCCTGGCTTACACCTTATAGACAGAATCTTGCCAGACTAGATCTATACTACTGCAACTGGTGGATCCACCTGGGAGATTCCAGGGAGCGGCCACCCCAAACCTGCTTCTCTTCTCACGCTCCCCCTGCAGACTGTGCTGCCTCTTGCCCCCTCCCCGCTCCTGCAACGCACCCCCTCCTTCCTGATAGCCTTGATCTCTGCTGCCATCCAGCACGGCCTGAACTGCCCGTCCTTCCGGCTCCAACTCAGCCGGCTCAGGAGTTGTTGTTATACTTTTATCCTGCTTTCCATACATTTTGGTCAACTCAGGTGGGGTGGTGACATCCCTCCCCCCCCCACTGCCCGTTGCTGGAACGCTTTCCTCGCTCTGCTTCTCGCTTGCTCCTTTGCTGCCTGGCACGCCGGAACCGAATCCCCGAACAGCACTGCCGGATCCGGGCGCCAAGTGGCTGGCGTTTCAGAGGAATGAGTGTTTGACAAAAGAAGTGAAAAGGGCTGTGGACAGCAGCTCGCTTCTGCCGACTTTGTGACGTGGCAGTGAGAGGTCGGTAGGCCAGGAGGAGCGTCAGAGTGAGTCGGCTGCAGGGGGAACGAAACCCACGCCGGTCGTGGGTCCTTTCCCAGAGCTTCTCACCAGAGGTGATGCTTGTTGGAGGCGCTGGAGATGGGAAGGACAACTCGTCCACAGGTGTTCCCTTCTCATGGTGGTGATGGTCATCTAGAAGGGGGGACAAAACTTAGATCTCCACCATCTGCAGTTTGTCCTCTTCTATTCTTGCACTGACCTGCAAAATGCTGCTCCGTGAACTGCAGATTATTGCCCCAACCCCCACTAGTCCGCCCCAGGACTACAGCTAAACTGTGGGTGCTGCTTCTTTTCCCCAAGGTGGGTGTGCCGAGGGAGGACCCTTTGAAGTGGGGAGCCGGTGGGAAACAGGGGCACGTGTGCGCACGTATCCACATTGCCGCTGTTTTCATTCCCTCCTCCAGCAGCTATCCTCACTGCCCCAGACCCTTTGCTCCAAGGGCGCCACTCTGCCCCCTCCAGCTGACCAACAGGAGGGTGCAGAAGCGGGCGCCCAGTGAAGGCACGCGTCCCACCCACGTGTTTTCTTCCTGTCCTGCCTCTTTGTTTGGTTTCAAACCCAGCAGTCATTGCAAAGCGGGGCAACCAAGCCCCCCCTCTGCCCAGGTTCAGAGACAAATGAAAAGACAGCAGGGGGAGGGGGCTGAGTTTCCAGGGAAGGGGGAGAGCCCGCAGGGGCTCACCGGGTGTCTCTGGGAAGCCCACCGTCATGAGAGAAAGGCAGTCCCTCCCTCCACTGTCCCTCAGCAGCTGGTCTTCCAAGGCCAGCGCTAACTAGTAGTCAGCCTCCCCTAGCCTGCCTCCTGTCCCTTCAGTCTCTAAGCCTACAACGTCAGTGAAGAAGCAGAGGTTTCCCTGTCGCCTCCGTGATAATACCAGAACCCCGTGGATCAGCAGAGGAGGCCCAACGGCGGAGACTTCTCTTTGTACGGCATAATTACGCTAAAGAGTTCTCCACCGCAAGATGTGGAGACGGTTGCCAAAGTTGATGGGATTTTCGGGGGACAAGAGAACGCATGGAGGAGAAAGTTACACTGATCGTTAGTAGCTATTGATCGTGCAGGCTATATAATGGTGGTGGCTGTGCAGTTCTGGGGGATTTTCTTAATCTTGTTCTGAGATACACCCAGTGGGTTCTGTGGGAACCGAAAGCTGGACAGAATGGGCCGTTGTCTGATCCAACGGGGACCTTAGTTCTGTTTGGCGGTCGACCCTGTAAACTCTTGATAGCCGTTATTTACAAGGCAATGAAGTCTGGTTACCTTCCGTGGATCCTTACTCAGTCACCACGGGGAGATGACCTACTGGCTTCTCGGCAGCAGTGAAGCCATTGCCTGTCCAGGCTGCAGTGCCCAGGTCTGAAACCTGAGTGCAGCCTGTGCTCTTGGTAGGGAGGACCCCAAGGGAGCCACTGACACAAAGGCTTCCTCCGACCGGTTGCTCCCCGTATTCCGCTTGGCTAGAACGTGACGGCCAAGGGCCTGACAGTGCCGTCCTTCTAATCTGGCTTGACCCGATTGTTTCCAAAGACCTTTACAGGCTGAGAAGCCTTGTTCTCCCCCTTCCACTGAGAACAAACACCAAACTCCTTAGCAACCTGGGACGTAGGAGCCTTCTCAGCCTCCCGGGAGCCAAGCCAGCCTGTGAGAAACCATGTTTAGGGAGCGGCACCTGTTTGCAGATGTGCCCAGTAGGGGACTGCGTTCAGCTTTCTTCGGTAAACATTGAATGTGTAACAAACGACTTGTTCTCTAATCATGCTCTTTGGCAAAAGAGTCTCTCCTTCTCCAAAACAGTTGTTCTAGAGCCAAGTCTCATGACAGACTCTGCTAACCCCTCTTCCTAAGGAGTTCATCGGAGCTTCTTCCTTGGTACCTCCACCCTTTCCTGAAATGGAAGACCCCGGCGTCCTCCACGGCAGTGACTGCAGGAGACAGAAGGAAGGGCCTGTTTACACAGCCAGCCCGTGTTTCCTCCCCTCCGTCCTCACCAAGGGCAGAACCTGGCAAGCGCTCAGGAGCAGCCTGCCGCCAGCTGAATTAGGATCAAAGGTGGACCGGGAGGCAGGCAGGCAGGCAGGCAGGCAGGCAGGCAGGCAGGCAGGGGGGTGGGCACTCTGCCTCCCCCTCCAGTGAAAGACAAGCCCAGGAGAAGCTTGCTGGAAATGCGTTCCACCTGTATAAAGCAAGGGAAGCGGGGGCGGACTGGCAGAGCAGCTGGAGAATTTTGCTGGCTACCCAAAGCTGGCACAAATGTGCAGCTGACGAGGGGGTGTCCAGACGCAGAATCTGGGGGAGATCTTGGGGGAGGATTCAGCCCGAGCGCTGAGCTGCCCTTGGAGATGGAGCGGCCCCCATTTCAAGTCTTGAGCTTGTTGGTGCAGGATCGGCCCCTTGACGACTCCTAGTCTGGATGGCCGGTGGCAGCCTCTGGAATCCCCGCCTGGGGGAGAGGAGGGAGAGACCCTCCGGGCAGCCTTCTGAACGCGCCTGGCTGGCCGCGGCCGAGAGCCTGGAGCTGGGGGTGGGTGGGCCCTCGGCCTGATCCGGTTCACGCCTGAGCTTGAGCCAACGTGCTTCGAAAGAGAATTCCTTCCCCAGGCCCAGAACTGCATGTTCATAAGCTACCTCTTGAGCCCTTATCAGAAGGTTTTGCTCAATTCCCTCTTCCTGGTTTTGGGGCAAGGAAATCCAAAACACCATTTCCTTTTATTCTTTTCTTAGAGCTGGGCCTTGGCAAAAGCACCTAGGCTGGTCAAGGGGCTTGATCCGGCAGCTGGCAGCTTCTTGGCATGGGGGAGGACACTTGGAAGAAGGAATCCGTCTGCATCCCCTTTCAGGATCCATAACAAACAACATTTCCGTTCAGGTTACAACGTAGCTGAATTTCAGTTGCTGCTGCTACTTTTGCTGAGGTCAACCCCCTGAGCGAGATCACCGATGCTGCCTAAATATGCTATCCCATGTTGGAAGCGGGAGGAAGACTAGGACAGCCCCGCGTGCAGGAGGATGAAGAAGCTACGCTTATAGAATCATAAAGTTGGGAGGGACTCGGGAAGTAATCTAGCCTGGCCCGTTGCTCAGTACAGAATCCACTGGAGCATCTCTGACATAGGACCACCCAGCCTTTCTTTGAAGACCTCCAGTGGAGAACTCGCCACTTCTTGTGGCAGCCTGTTCCACTGGCTGACAGCTCATGCTAGGAAATTGGCTCTCAGCTCCATCGGGAAGTTACCTCTGGATTCTAGCCTGAATCTTCTTCTTTGTAGTTTTAACCCACAGGTTCTGGTTCTGCCCTCTGGGGCGAGAGAGAATGGCCCCACTCCCTCCCTCTGAAGGATGGTCCTTCAGAAATGTGAAGGCATCTTTTCTGCAAGCTGAGCATACCCAGGTCTTTCAGCCGTTCCTCACGGGGCTTGGCTTGCAAGCCCATTGCCATCGGGGTAGCCTTCCTCTGACCTTGCTCCAGTCCGAACTGTGGTGTCCAGAGCGGAAGGCATGCCCCAAATGGGATCTGACTGGGCCAAAGTAGAGCGGGACCACTAAGGGAGCGCACGATACCACCGGCCTTTTTAGCAGCGTGTCCCATAGCTGGCTCTCATTTAGCTACGAGAACGTCCAGAGCCCTTTCACAGGCCCTCCTGCCAAGCCGGGTCTCCCCCATCCTCCACTTGCACCTTCCGTTCTCCCTACTCAGGTGCGGACCTTGCCGTTTCTCCCCGTTCGCTTCTGTCCTGCGCATGCCACCCCATTGCTCAAGCCGGTCTCGAGGCCCTCCTGCCTTGGTGTCATCTGCAGGCTCGATAAGGACCCCCTCCGAGCCATTGTGGCCCAGCGCCAGGGCCAGGCAGAGCCCTGTGGGGCTCCCCTCGGTCCTTCCCTCCAAGCTGAAGCAGAGCCCTCCAGGAGGACCCCCGGGCTGAGGTCATTCAGCCCCCTCACAGTCCATCTATCAGTGGTTTCCGCTAGCCCGCCCTTTACCATTTTATTCTGCAGAAAAGCAAGAGGTGCTGCGTTGAAGGCTGGGCCGAGGTCCACTATGTCCACTATGCCTTCAGCATTTCTCTGATCTAGTAACTCTCCAAGAAGGAGATGAAGTTCAGTCTGGCGCAATTCCTTTGACGCAAACCTCATGCTGGCTCCTGTTATTTGTAGCCTGTCCATCAAGTGCTCATAAGATGCTGCTTAATAATCTGTTCAAATAACCTGTTCAAGGGTAGACATCTGGGTGACAGGTCAATCGTTTCCTGGGTCCTCCTCCTTCCCCTTCTTGAAGATGGGAACTACATGTGCTCTCCTTATCTTCTGGGACCTCACTGGTCCTCCAGGCATTTTCAGAAGTTCCCCAGAAATGCCTGAGCCCAACACCACGACAAGTAAAGTGGAATTCCACGAAGGCAGAGCTTCCCTTGCCCCACTGGCAGCCCCCCTTTGGCTGAGGCCATATAACATGCCAGCCCCAAACCTGGGTTAATAATCCACAGTTCTCATGCTGAAATAATGTATCACTCATTTCATGGCTTAATGTGGTGGCTGGTCCAACAACTGGGGCTGGCCCCAAGTCATTGCCTGGTTCCTACAACACAATGAACCACAATGTACCCAGCCCCCATTTTAACCTAGTGGCATGAGTTGCACCAATGCAGCCCCTGAGTGACCAGAAGTGGGAATCCCCCTGTAGATGTCAGTCAGTCAGTCAGTCAGTCAGTCAGTCAACTTTATTACAGTCAATTAGACCAGTACAATATTAAAAGGAAGGGAAAGACATGAGGGGTGTCCAATCCAAATAAAGGATTATATATCCGAAACTATTCTAGTCAAGATACTTGTCAATTATAATTAAAAAAGTCATTTTGCAATAATTTATGCACCATGGGTTAAATATAGAAACACAAAATGCTTATATCAATTTTTCACTATGATACGTTGGCTCATAACCAACCATAAACCATAAAACCATAAAATCTATGGTTTTAACCATAGATTTAAAGATGACAGGCAAATTCTTGATTCGAGCTTTAGAAGGCCGGTCTCCAGGCGCAAGCAGGCATTTGAAACACAGCGAGGCAATTGTAAGATTGCTCTTAAAAATTTGGACTGGACTCTCTCCAGGGGTAAGAAGGAGGAGGAGGAGGGTCCAAGGTATGTCCCATACAGCATCTGAGCAAGCGATTTCGCCTGGAAAAGTGTAATTGCGGCGGGTACATAATGTCCTCCTTTTAAACGTAACAGTTTGAGGATGGCATTAGCTGACCTCTGTCCGACCGCAGCTGCATATTCGGAATGCGCAGTCCTTGAACCAGTAGCATGTATAACCACACCCAGATATTTAAAGGTAGTCACTGTGCCCATTGAGGTACCAAGAATGTGGTCTTGGTCTTTTGGCAAAGGCCGCCCTGTAGATGTCACCTGGTAGGCTGAACTCCACGATGAGAGTGGGGGGTCAGGAATTCCTCTGAAGGCCCCGAATGGAAGGCTGGGCATCTTGCAAGGATGGCACACCCTGGAAAGTTACATCTCCTACAAGTATCTATATCACTTATCTTATGCAAATCTAGAGGCCTTGGTAGTTCGCTCATGCCCCACGTGGAACATCATTATGCCAGTTCCCTTCCTCTGAATTTTATGCTCTAAAACTCCAGGGATCTGGCAGAAGCTGGTATGTTGCTTACACAGTAAATATCAATCCTGTGATTGGACGTCAGGCTTGTTTCTTCCATAGCTAAGAACAGTCCAGAATTGCACCAGCCAGCCTCAGAATGGGCAGTTCTGCATGCCAAGGCAATGAGCAGCAGGGTTGGGTCCCAGGCTCTGTGTGATATGTGGGGGAACATCTCCCAGCTGAGAACTGGCATGATTATTTGTTGTTCGTATTGTAAACCGCCCAGAGTCACTTCCTCGTGAGATGGGCGGTGTCTAAATTCGAAATATAAATAAATTAATTAATTAACATCTCCATCCTTTGCCTGTGTGCCTGCAGTTAATTCTCTGCATACAGCCTTATTCATGCAAAGAAACGGTGGTATTACTGTTGCTGTTGTTGTTGTTGTCATTTATTATTATTATTCACGACGACGTGAAATCACAGCTGCCAATTCTTTAGCTGGTGTTGGCCTTCACTTGCATCGAGTTCTTCCCAAGAACGTAGGATGTCGTAAAGCAGTGTTTCTCAGCCTTGGTAACTTGAACAGGTGTGGACTTCAACTTCCAGAATTCCCCGTAATAAAAATAATATGAAAAAACACCCTCTGAAATAGAACCACTGCTCAACACGGTCCAAATATACAGCCAAGATATTACAATGGAGTTTGGACTGGACAAATGTGCCACCCTGACCATCAGCAGGGGAAAAATAGTGGAAACGGAAGGAATCAAGATGCCCTGTGGAAATCACATCAAGAGTCTGGATGAAGAAGTTCCCTACAAATACCTGGGCATCCTTTAGACTGACAACACCAAGCACACTGAAGTCAAGAAGAAGGTTAGTAGTGAATACATCATGAGAGTGCAGAAGATCTTAAAGTCCAAACTCAGTGGAGGAAATACCATCAAGGCAGTTGACACCTGGGCAATTCCGGTCATTAGATACACAGCTGGAATAGTGGACTGGACTCAAGCAGAACTAGAAGCCCTGGATAGGAAGACCAGAAAGGTAATGACAATGAATCATGCCCTTCATCCACGCAGCGACGTTGACAGACTCTGCTTACCAAGGAGCAAAGGTGGGCGTGGAATGTGGCAAGTACTCCAGGCAGCTGAAGAAGAGAAAAGGGCATTGGAAGAATATCTGAAGGGCAGCGAAGAAGATGCACTGAAGCTGGTACACCACGAAGGCTTGCTGAAGACCGAAGAGACCAAACTGGCCTACCAGAAACACCAAATGAAGAATAGAAAAGAGACAGGGCAAGGCAAAGGATTACAGGGCCAGTACAGAAAAAACTTAGCAGGCAAAGCAGATGACAACAAGACCTGGCAATGGCTAAGAGCAGGAAAGCTGAAGAAAGAGACAGAGGGGCTAATTCTGGCTGCACAAGACCAACCTCAAGACCAAATGCATACAAAGCCAGAATCGAGGAGACAGCAACAGACAGAAAATGCCGCCTGGGCAAAGAAGCTGAAGAAACAGTGGATCGCCTAGTCACTGCTGCAAGAAGATCACACAGACCGACTACAAACAACGGCATGACAAAGTAGCAACAGTGGTGCATTGGAAGATCTGCAAGAAATACCATCTGCCTGCAAGCGAGAACTGCTGGGGCCCCAAAACGGACAAAGTCATCGAAAAGGAAGAAGCTCAAGTGCTCTGGGACTCTGGGATTCAAACAGACCAGCACCTGCCACACAACACCCCAGACTCAACCGTTGTGGATAAGAAAGACAAAAACGTCTGGATAGCGGACATTGCGATACCTGAAGATGGCAGAAGAGAAGAGAAGAGAAGAGAAGAGAAGAGAAGAGAAGAGAAGAGAAAGAACTGGAGAAAAGCATGAAATACAAAGACCTGCAAATAGAAGTAGGACGACTGTGGCAAAAGAAAGCAGAGATAGTACCAAAGATAGTAATGGGCGCCTTGGGTGCAATCCCAAAACATCTGGCGCACCCCTTGAGGACCCTCGGCATGGACAAAATCACCACCGGTCCATTGCAAAAGGCAGCGTCACTTGGAACAGCTTCGGTCCTGCCACGATGCCTTTCACACCACCAAACCGCAGCATCTGCCCATCCCAGGTCCTTGGGAAGGGCTCGACAGGGGGATAAGAAAGCCAAATCCAGTCTAACACCTGGCTGACTGCCACCAACCATAATGATAATAACACAAAGCAGGGAAAGCATGCAGGGTGCCCAACCTTTTTACCCTCAGCATGTTAGTATACATGCAGGGGCTGGGAGGCACGGGGCAATTCGCATATGCTCCCCAGGGTGCCAGCTGATTGGACTGGAGGGGACTTACAAGGTTGGTGTCAGCAGCATTCTGAGGCCCTGCCCAGCTGTTTCCCCCATCAGGATTCATGGGGGGGGGGATTTAGTGACTTTTTTCTTTGCAGCCCCTGGCTGGATCTGGCCCATTTTTACATTTAGTTTTCTTTTTGCCAGCTTCTCCCCCAGCACCAGATCTGACTCTGTTCCGTTCAGT
Source organism: Python bivittatus (assembly GCF_059951505.1). NCBI lineage: Eukaryota > Metazoa > Chordata > Lepidosauria > Squamata > Pythonidae > Python > Python bivittatus. The sequence continues at coordinate 98,247 of NW_028277120.1, forward strand.
TTTCAAGAGTCACTTGTTGGCAGAGACACAGACAACGTCCAAGGCTTCTCTACATAATTTATTTCCAATACTCCATGGAGTTGGAAATAATAAAAAGGAATATATTAGGAAAAAAGGAGTCTAGGGGGAACAAAGGAAAGCACAAATCACACTCAGGGCATAGATACCCACATACATGCCAGTCCATTGTGGGAGAAGCAATATTATGCCCAGTGCAGAAAAGGAGGACAAATCATATATCCAGACTTCCAAATAAAATCAGTTCCGGCAGATTTCCCAAGCTAGTTATTTATTGCTTCCTTGAATAAGTTCCTGAGTTTCAGCTGAGGTCAAGGGGTGGACCCTCCCAAGGAATTTATCTGAGGCAAGGGTTGCAGAAACAGCTCCTGCCTGGACCACACGTCTGGAAGTGAACTGGGGGCTTAAGCTAGTAATTCAATAACAGCCTTATATCGGAGTAAATGCTTCACCAAGAGAGACTTAAAACTTTAAACATGCAAACACCATCACTGCCTGTAACAGTCATGATCCAAATACAAATAATTAAAATAAGTAAATGATAAAAAGCTAGATTGGAGGAAGATAAGTGTGGTTTTTAACGCTGAAAAAAGAAATATCAATAACCTGCGCTATGCTGATGACGCTGCCTTGATAGCCAAAAATGCAAAGCCCTAGTAATAAAAGTCAAGGAGCACAGTGAAAAAGTGGGACTAACATTAAATATGAAGAAAATCGAACTGATGACAACAGGTAGAACAACCAGCCTGGGAACTGACAATGAAGATATCGAAGTGGTGGACAGCTTCTGACTTTTACCATCAACCATCAACAGTTGAGGAACCAGCAGTCAAGAAATATGTCATGGACTAGCACTTGGTAGAGCAGCCAGGAAGGCCCTGGAAAAGATATTCAGATGCCATGGTGTGTCTATACCTACAAAGATCAGAATCATGCAAGCCATGGTATTCACTGTGACCTTCCATGGGAGCAAAAGTTGGACTTTGAGGAAGCAGGTGAGGAACAGTATTGATGCCTTTGAACTTTGGTACTGCAGAAACTTTGGTATTCTGAGTCTTTGGTACTGGAGAACTTTGGTGTCCTGAGAAGACCATGGACAGTCAAAAAATAGACCAATGGATCATTGGACAAATCAACCCAGAGTTCTTACTTGGGGCACAAATGACCAGGTTCAAATTATCCTACTTTGGACACATTATGTGAAGACCCAGCTCTCAGAAGAAAGCTGTAATGCTGGGAAAGGTGGAAGGAAAGAGAAGAAGAGGATGTCCAGCAGCAAGAGGGGTGGACTCAGTTTCAATGTCAATGGGAGCCCTGAAATACCAGGTTAGGGCCTGATTGTCATGGAGAATATCTATCTATGTTGCAGCTAAGAATCGACAATGACTCAATGGCACACAATCAATCAATTAAATGAGAAAAGTTGGAGATCAGTAGATTAGAAGGCCATTGCACTAAAACTGACCAATGTGTATTGGGCATAATGAAGCACAAAACAGCAGCCATGCACACTTCCGAGGGGAAAGCATTTCAAACTGGGGTCACCCCAGAATTCCTCCCCGCTGTCGTAGAGGTGGGTCTCTCCTGGGGTCTCTTCGCTTTTGCACAGAATGTGCCCAAGTTTGATGAATTAAAGCAAGTCTGGCTTCAACCAACCAGAGTCTTCTCAGCTCAGCCCCACGAACCCCCTTCTGAATGGAGCTGGGAAACATCTGGCTGGACTCTGAAGAATTCGGCAACTAACACAAATCCATTAGACGACAATCAGACAAATCCTTTCAAGCTTATCAACACCCTAAACTGCAAAGTTTTCGGCTATGCCCGTTATGTGTCTAACAAAAGCTGAAATGTATGTATCCTAAAAGTGTGAAGTTTGAAGAACATGGAGAGCTTCCCATGCATCTAATGAGCAAACTCTGTAACAAAACACATTCAACCTTCAGGTCAAGTACATATTGACTGTATATGCTTGTTTCCCCTCCCAATTTTCTGCTGTAGTTTCCTCTACTTTCTACATAATTATTCATTGTCCTGTAATTCTCCACAGCTGAACGAAAGCAGATTAACACAATGAAGTGGCTGCGTCAAGAGATCCAAAGTTCCCATACAGGTCTGGTTGCTGAGGGAGGTCTCCCTGAGAACTTAATAAGTCACCTTAATGAGTCATCTTAATGGCACATCAAACAAGGTTTGTCAAAGGAGAGAGAAGAAAGCAAAGGGTGTTATTTAATATGGGGGTAAACACTTTTTAGGGGATTACCCAGAACCGTTGCTCTTCTTTGGTGTTCACTCCCTCCCTGCAAGTAGCTGTGGTTTGGAAGAGCATTAATGCTCAGGAAGGCGTGAAATGGCTGCCTGCTCTTCCTTCTTTCTCAGAAGCTTCATTCTGAATGGCAGGAAGGCTGTTATTTTTATTTTTTATTTTTAATCGATGCAGAAATATAGTCTCAGTAAGTGGACAAAGGAGTTACTAAGGTTGGACAGCTAGTGTTCAGTATACCGCTGATAAGAAATGAACCATAAAAACAAAGTATGGCAAATTATTTTAAGAATATAAGAAAGGATTTGAATCTCTTACCTGAGTGCCAAAAATATGAATAAACATTTAATTTCTAATTTGTTGTACTCCGACTGATATACAATATTTAGAAGCACTTAAAATTTTATGTATTTCTGGTTTCAGCTCTTTCATCAGCTCTTTTTCCCTTTAAAAATCATACTCTGAATGCTTGCATCTGCCTTGCTGCATGCATGATATGTCATATATATGGAAGCCATTCTTGCTTAAATTTGGTTAAACTTCTGTTGTGAACACATGCTGTTCATTTTGCCATTACTACCCATTCTTCAGGTTTAATTTCGCAGTAGTCCGATGCTGTTGGTAAGATGTCTCTTTTCCAGGGTTGTGCTAAGTTTATCCTTGCAGCTGTGAATATGTAGCTTAGTAAATTGTGGCATGTTTTGTTTACATGTTTTGGGATTATGCCTAGTAAGAAAATTGTGGATTTCTAAAATCCTCTGAATAGTGCTGTGTACGTCTTTCCAGTACTTTTGAGGTGTTTTTTACACACATAGCAGAGAGCCAGCTGGGTGTCCTGGTGGAGGCTCCAGGCTAGAAACCAGGAGACCCTGAGTTCTTGTCCCGCCTTGGGCCCAAAGCCAGCTGGGTGACCTTGGGCCAGCCACTCTCTCTCAGCCCCGGGAAGGAGGCAAGGGCAAACCAGTTCTGAAAACTGCAGGGATAGTCCAGGCAGACGCCGGGAGTGAACACTGACCTGAAAGCACTAATACATAAATAAAACATTGCATATAGTGGGGGAAATAAACTATAAAAAGACAGAAGCTTTCCACCACTTCATAATCTTCCCTGCCAGTTCTAAGGCTGGTTCCTGTACTTGTTGTCATTAGTTTGGAGATATATATATATATATATATATATATATATATATATATATATATATTTTTATTAGAATTTTAAATACGATAAAACTATAAAAAATAAAGAGAAGAAAAAGAAAAGGAAACCAAACCAAAACAAAAAGAAAATATAGAATTATGATTTCCGCCCTTCTTTCTATCAAGTAGTTGTCTTCTTATTCTTCCCCTCCCTCTTTTTTTCTTCTCTTATGTTGTAATTCCCCTCCCCTCCCCTTTTAACCCTTTTTAGTTTCCAAATCATAAATCCTCAATTCAGTCTTTTCTTCTTTCAACAAAAAGTCCATATAAGGCTCCCAGTCTTTCAGAAAGGTCTTTCTCACTTTTGCCCTGACCAAACGGGCCTGCTTTGCCATTTCTGCAAGCTCGGTCAATTTTGTAATCCAATCTTTCACTTTCTGCACAATTCAGATCTTCGTAGATATCCACACATCTTGGGATCTGGATATCTTTTCTAAGACCTTCATCACTGCCCTACCAAGTGCTGGTCTGTCATGTTGATCGTCAAGGAGTGCAGTTGGCACAAATAAAATCTTGCAAGGTATTTTTGCCAAAGACATTTATCTAGTATCTTGTAGATTAGTGTGATGGAACAAATGTAAGCCAGCACTGGAGTTATATTCATCTTATTGCATTTATCTTATCTCAAAGGCTCGAGGGAACTTGAGACCATCTGTTGTTATCGACTTTCATCTATGTTGGAACAGAGGATAATTTCAAACTTTGTATCTTCAAATTCTGATGCCAAGATAAACAAAGGAGTCCAAACATAACCTAAAACCTTAACCCTTTTCTCAACTGTTATTAGCGTGATTTACTTCAGTTTATAGACCAGTGTTTCTCAACCTAGGCAGCTTGAAGATGTGTGGACTTCAGCTTGCAGAAGTCCCCAGCTAGCACGGTGGAGGTGATGGTGAGGGTGATACGTGAATGAATGCCTGGCTTTGCTGGGTGACTTAAAACAGGAGTGATTCAATCACCCAAAAAGAATGATCCCAATCCTCCTTAATGGTCATGTTGAAGCTCCATTGCTACCTGAACATGGGAGCTGTTTAAATGTGTGTTTATGGATGTTTCTTCTTCGTCTTCTCGGTTTGCTTGGTTTTCAAGCCCCGCAGGACCCTATCTGCGGGGGCTTGAGAAAACCCCTATCAACCAGGTAAACTTTCCTGGGGGCTTTGCTCAGTAGATCTGCATGTCCACCTAGGCCTCTCCTGCTTTGTTAAGATTACTGCTCCCAGATTCCCCAACTATGGGCCATGTTGGTTGGGAATTCTGGGAGTTATTGTAGCCTAACTGGGAGTCAGGGGGTAGGGGTGGGTGAATGATTAAGTAAGACTGCTATAGGTGCCTTCAATTTGAGAAGCTCTCCCTGGACCTTGCAATCAACCCAGTCATGAGACTTCACTTCTTTGTGCTGGTATGAGATAGACCACAACGGTTTCAAGACCATTTAGAAGTATCACTGTTCATAAAGGAGTGCCTGAGTGGCCAGCTCCAGCTTTCTATGCATGTTTGTGGGATGGCCCAGGATTCTTTGAGTCCGGTCTGGAAAGGGCTCTGTTTCCAGAGACAAGGGCAATGGGTCAACAGGCAGTTGTTTGGAGGCTGTAGATGGATTCTTAAAACCATTGTTTTGGAAGGATCTGTAAGGCCATCTAGACTAACCTCCCAGCTATAAGACCAGGGCTATCCATCCACCAGCCGTGCCCAAAAATGTGAGGAGCCCAAGAAGAAGTGAAACATAGGATTATGGAGTTGGAAGGGACCATAAGGTTCATCAGGCCAACCCTCTACAGTGGGCAGGAAACCCAATTTAACCATCCTTGGGAGATGCTATCCAGCCTCTTAAAACTTCCAGAAGTAGAGAACCCACAACCTCCATAAGGCAGGCCGTTCCATTCTTCCACAGATAATCACCATCAGGAACTTTTTCCTTGTACTTAAATGAACTCTAGGTAGTGGCAACCTACGCCTATTATTTCTGGTCCTAATTTCTGTGGCCATGGAGAATAGTTCCTGACCATCTTCCCTAAGGCATCCTTTTAGGAACACTGATATTATGTCTATGGTGCCACATTTAGCACAAGGTCAAATCTACAAGGTAGATCAGACTAAGAAACCAATGCCATGAGGTCAGGACCACTTTCATAGATTTATTTATAGATAAGGGATGGGATATGGGGTGAAGCAATACATGTTTGTAACTTTAGAAGGGGTGAAGAGTTACCAAATTTGTTTATAGTTGTGATGAAGGTTGGAAGTCACTTCTTTATATATTTCTTTTCTTTTTCTTTATTATATTCTTACTTTTCTCTTTCTTCTCTTTTTCTTTTTTCCTTTCTTTTTCTTTGCACTTTTTACTCCTTCTCTCTATTTTCTTTTCTAAGTTCAGTTTGTATTAGGTTTTACTATTATAATCAAAATTCTTAATCAAAATTGTATACAAAAAAAGGACTACTTTTATTGCAACAGCTACAGTAACAGGATCTTGCAAGTCTAAATCCCCCCTCCCTCCCTTTATCACTTGTGTGAAGTAGGGAGGGGCTTGTCTGGGATGTTTTCTCAAGTTATTTTCTTGGGCCAGGCTCAAATCCCTCTTACCGGACTGGGGTGGTGGCTCTTCCTTCTGTCCTTCAAGGCCATTCCCTATTCCCTGTACACTGTCCTTCTCTTCATTTCCCACAGCTGTTGCGATCTGGGAGAAGGTCTTTTCTGGTTAGATAGTGTACTTTGTATGGGAATTAAATTCTCTTGTTGCACAAAAGCAAATTTGCTCCATAAGCTGCTTGCTAAGCAATGGTACCTCCTCCTGGCTTTAGGATTTGCTCAGGAATGCCAAGAGGCAACATAACTGATATCTGCATTTTGTGGCAGAAACCTGCACCATGTGAGATTTGCCCCGTTCGACAGAGAAACTCTCGTGACACGTGTGGTTCACAAAGAAGGTTTACTCATGCGTAACGTAGTAGTCACAAGCAAAGCCAGGACTGGCTTGGTACAATTGCATCACTTGTTATATTCCCCCCTTCCCGCGCTTTTTCCCGCCTCGTGATCGCGTTGCGGCTGTGGGCAATTAGGCCCCCCAATGTCCCCCCTGATCGTTCATGATGGCAGGGTCGGTCAGAGTCCATTGTCCTTGATTGCCAGTCTCCCTCCGGCTGGGTTGGCCCCTCCCTGCTACGTGCAGACCCGCGGGTTCTGTGCTGCGTTGCGATCTTGTTTCGCTGCCCTGCGGCCCCGTTCCTTGCTTGCTCGCGCCGTTATCAGTTCGTAATTAAAAGCTTCCGCTGCGGTTTTCCTGTTTAGCTGGCCGCAGGTGGCTCGTTAATTAGCGGCGCTTTCGGTTCCTCTTTTCCCCGCTAGCTACCGCCGGTGGATTCCGCGTGGTCTGGTTGCGAGCTTACCTGCAGCCCCGTGCTTCCCTGAAACCTCGTGCTGACCGAACCTGACATGCCGCCCCTGACGACAACTCCCCCCCTCGGTCCTATTTCGGCTTCCCGGGGTATTTACTGTAAAAGTCCCGCACTAGGTCCGGCGCCCTTATGTGGGCTTTACTCACCCATTCGCTGTGGGACTTGGGGAAATGTTTCCATTGCACTAGGAGCTGGGTCTGCCCCTTGTGCCTCCGGGCGTCCAGTATCCGGTTGATTTCGAAATGCTGCTCCAACCCGACCATGATGGGTGGTGGTACTCCCTCCGCCTTGTGCCAGGCGTTCCCCGGCTGGTGCAACTTTAGCAGGCTGCAATGGAACACCGGGTGGATCTTCCCGAGGCTTTTCGGGAGCGTCAGCCTGACGGTCACCGGATTGATGACCTCCGAAATGGGGAACGGCCCCACAAACCTCGGGCTGAGTTTTTTCGATGCCTGGTGCGTCTTTAGGTTTTTGGTTGACAGATACACCTGGTCCCCCACTTTCCACTTTTCCTCGGGGAGCCTCTTGCGGTCCGCGTGCTTCTTGTAGTCGGCTTTGGCTCTTTGCAATGCCGCGTGCGCCGCTCGCCGGGTCTCGTCGATTTGGGCGAACCAGGCGTCCAGGGAGTTGATCTGGGATTCCGGCTGAGGCAGCTCCGGCATGGGGACGAATTCTCTCCCGGTGGCTACTTTGAACGGAGAGAACCCGGTGCTCTTGTGGACGGCGTTGTTGTATGCCACCTCCGCGAATGGTAGTAGCTCCGCCCAATCGTCCTGTTGGTGCCCCACGTAGCAGCGCAGGTACTGTTCGAGCCCCCGTTCAGGCGTTCCGTGGCTCCGTCCGTCTGCGGGTGCGCCGCGGAGGATAGGGCTTGTTTCGTCCCCACCCGCTTCAGGAACTCCCGCCAGAACCGCGCGATGAAGTTGCCGCCCCGATCGCTGACGATACGTCGAGGTGCGCCGTGGAGTCGGTAGACATGTTGCACGAACAGTTTCGCCAGCCCCTCGGCCGTGGGGACTCGCCGGCACGCTACAAAGTGCGCTTGTTTGGAGAATAAGTCCGTGACCACCCAAATGGCGGTCTTCCCCTTACTCTCCGGGAGCTCCACTATGAAGTCCATGGCGACCTCTTGCCAAGGGCCGTCGGGTTCCGCTACCGGCTGGAGTAGGCCTCTAGGTTTGCCTTTGGCTCCTTTCGCCGTTGCGCACACCGGGCAACCCCCCGAGTACGCCTCCACGTCCTTCCGGAGCGTGGGCCACCAAAACTGCCGCCGGATTAAGTGGAGTGTCTTTACGAAGCCGTAATGCCCCGCGCTCCGGCTGTCGTGGGCTCTCTCCATGACCTCCCGTCGGCAACCCTCGGGCACGTACAGCTTTCCTTCGTGCCACCACAACCCCTCTTGGCCGGTTAGCGCCTCTCGGTTCTGCTTGAGCCAACCGTCCCGCTCCGCTGCCTCCGCGAACCCTTGCCTTACTTCAGACGCCGCGTCCCGTCGCTCCCCTTGGTCTGGCTTCGGGTCACCGCCTTTGCAGCCAGCCTGCTGGCGGGGATGACGGAGTCCACGATCTCCTCCCGTAGGCTGGCGTGTTGGGGCATGCGAGACAGTCCATCCGCTAAGAAGTTGCGCTTCCCGGGGATGTGTTTCAGTGTGAACCTGAACCTCCCGAAGTATTGGGACCACCGTGCCTGTTTGGGGGATAGCTTACGCGGGGTCTTCAGGGCCTCGAGGTTCTTATGGTCCGTCCACACCTCGAACGGTTCAGTTGCCCCTCCAGTAGATGCCTCCACGTGGCCAGCGCCCACTCGACCGCGTACGCCTCTTTCTCCCACACCATCCACCTCCTCTCCGTCTCGGTGAATTTGCGGGAGGCGTAGGCGCACGGGTGGATGGCCCTCCGGGCTGGGTTGGAGCAGGACTGCTCCCGTTGCCACGTCTGATGCATCCACTTGGATTATAAACCGCCGGTCTGGGTCGGGATGGCGCAGGATCGGCTCCGCGGTGAACCGCTGTTTTAGTTCCTCAAACGCCCCCTGGCATTCTGCAGTCCACGCGAGTGCCATGCTGGGCTTGGGGGTTTTCCCAGTGCCCTTGGTTTTTAGCAGGTCGGTTAGGGGAAGGGCGATTTGGGCGAAGTTCGGGATGAACTGACGATAGAAGTTCGCAAACCCTAGGAAGCTTTGGAGTTGCCTCCGGGTTCGCGGCGCTTCCCAGCCCAGGACATCCCTTACTTTCGCCGGGTCCATCTCAATTCCCCGGCTGGATATTCGGTAGCCGAGGTAGTCTAGTTGCTCTCGATGGAACTCGCATTTCGAGAGCTTTGCGTACAGCTGTGCCTTCAGCAGTCTCTGGAGCACCGTGCGCACCAGGCTCACGTGCTCCGCCAGGGTCTCGGTGTAGATGAGGATGTCGTCCAGGTAGACCAGGACGCCCCGGTAGAGTAGGTCGTGCAGCACCTCATTAATTAGCTGCATAAATACCCCCGGGGCCCCTTTTAATCCGAACGGCATCACGGAAAACTGGTAGCTTCCGAGCGGGGTGTTGAACGCCGTCTTCCACTCATCTTTTGCGCGGATCCTAACTCTGAAGTAGGCTTCGCGCAAGTCCAGTTTTGTGAACACCCTCCCCTTCGACAGATGCGACATCAAGTCCTTCATCAGGGGGAGGGGGTATTTGTACTCCGTGCTGATTGCGTTCAGCCCCCGGTAGTCTACGCACATACGGAGCGAGCCGTCCTTCTTCTCCCGGAATAACACCGGGGCCGCTAATGGTGACTTCGCGGGTTGGATGAATCCCCGTGCTAGGTTCTTGTCTATGAACTCGCGCAGGGCTCCCATCTCTCTCCTCGACAGGGAGTACATTTTTGGCTTAGGCAGGGTCGCTCCTGGCTCTAGCTCGATGGCGCAATCACTGGGCCGGTGTGGTGGGAGCTGGTCAGACTCCTTCTCCCCGAACGCTGCCGCCAGGTCTCGATACTGCCTCGGGATTCCGCCGCCCGTCGGGGGTTCCCCGGGTCCGGCCCCTCGCTTTGCGGTTGCCTCGCCAGTCGCCGCTGCCTCCCCTCGCCTCGGGATCGTGGCGGGTCTCCGGGGTCCCGGCGCTGCTGCTGCTGCTGCTGCTGTTGCTGTCGCCGCCCGGGTCTCGGGCCCCATCTGCTCTCGCCCCGTCTCCCGGTGTCCCGGACCCTCCGCTTGTCCGCCGGTGGTTGCGGCTGCCTCCGTCTCCACGGCTCGGTCCCCTCTGCTCTCGCCCTCGCCGGTCTGTCGACCCCGAACCGCACTGCCTCCGCCGTCCAGTCGACTCGTGGGTTCCGCCGCCGCAGCCACGCCAAGCCGAGTACCACCGCGTAGTCGGCCACCGGGACCACCACGAACCTCAGTTCTTCCCGGTGACTCCCGATCGTCATCTGGACCGGCTCGGTGTAATACTGAGCTGGTCCCCCTGCCAGCGTGCCATCTAACTGGCTGAATGAAATGGGCTCCCGGAGGCGCCTCAGCTGTAGCCCGAGCCCCGAGACCACCGCTGGGTGCATCAAGCAGTGGGTGCAGCCCGAGTCCAGTAGCGCCCGTAGCTGCGCCTCCCCTCCGGATCTCACCCCCGGACGTGTATCCTCACCCGGAACGGTGGGCAGTCCTCGTCTCCTATTGGGTCCGCGCGCCTCGACTCCCTGCTCGCACTGGGACGCCGTTCAGTGCGAGCGCGCCGTGGTTCCCGCCGGCTCCGAGTCCTCTCCGGAGGATGCTGTCTCCGGGGTCGACCACCCCCCGCGTCCTTTCTCGGTCACCGCCGCCACTGCCCCTTCCGCGGTCGGTCACCGGTCCTTTTCCCGTTCGCACGCGGGGTTTTGACTTCGGGCCGTGGTGGGCGCCTTCCCGCTCCGTCGGGCACTGCGCCGCTCGGTGGCCTCTGCCTCCGCATCGGAAACACAGATTCGGGGCTCTGGTCGCCTCTCGCCTCCCGGTGGACTGCCGTCGACCGCTCCGTCTCTCCTCGGGGGTCCTCTCCTTCGGCCGGTCCCTCGTCTGGTCCCGTCGTCTTGTGCTCTGTTGGATCTGCCGCCACGCCGATTCCGCCGTTCCGGCCAGCCAGATCCAATCCTTCACTGTGGCCGGGTCGTCCCGCCCCAGTGCCCGTTCCAGGATCTCTGGGTTGAGTCCCCTCTTAAAATACTTCACCTTCAGGGACTCCGGCCAGTCCGCGAGCTTCTCGGCCAACCTCCGGAACTCCAGGGCATATTCCGATACCGATTTGCCCCGCTGCCTGAATTGTAGGATGTCGTCCTCCGCCCGCTTGGCGCTCAATGTGTCCTCGAATCTGTCCCGGAGCGCCTGCATGAAGTCCGGGAAACTCCGTAGTTCCGCCGCGTTGGCATCGTACAGCCCGATCACCCAGCTGGCGGCTTGGCCATCTAGCAGCTCGGCCACGTAGGATACCCTGTCCTCGTCTCTAGCGAATAGGTGACCACCCCTCTGCATGAACCCCTGACGTGCGTCAGAAAGTGCGGCAGCTGTTCGGGGTCCCCTGGAGAACTTCCCAGTGATACCTCGAAGTCTCAGGGCGTCTGCCGCCCGTTGGTCCTCCGACCGGGGCGCCGTGGGTGGTGCCGGCGGGGGTGTCGGACCGCCCCCCTGTCGCTCGCCTCCTCGTTTACCGCCGGTGGCCCCACTCTCTGCAGTAGGGTCTGGAGCATCGCCTCCACGGCGTCTAGGCGTCGCTCGACTCTCTCCTCTAGTCGGGCGAATTTCTCGCTCCACTCACGGTCCCGGAACCCCGAACCCCGGGTCATCGTAACGCCCGAATCGTCTGGTCCTTGATTCACGCCCATCGACCACCGCTCGGATGGAGTGCGCCCGGCCCTGGCCGCTGCCCCGTCGCTCCCGGGCGGCTCCGACCGCCCTTCCGCGAGCCTGGATCCCTCGCGCTCCAGCTGACCCACGGATTCCTCGTCGCTGGTCATGCCTGTATTGAGAAAGAAAACGCTCCTCGGTGGTACCGGGTAGCGCTGACGGTGAGTCCTGGCTTTATGTGAGATTTGCCCCGTTCGACAGAGAAACTCTCGTGACACGTGTGGTTCACAAAGAAGGTTTACTCATGCGTAACGTAGTAGTCACAAGCAAAGCCAGGACTGGCTTGGTACAATTGCATCACTTGTTATATTCCCCCTTCCCGCGCTTTTTCCCGCCTCGTGATCGCGTTGCGGCTGTGGGCAATTAGGCCCCCCAATGTCCCCCTGATCGTTCATGATGGCAGGGTCGGTCAGAGTCCATTGTCCTTGATTGCCAGTCTCCTCCGGCTGGGTTGGCCCCTCCCTGCTACGTGCAGACCCGCGGGTTCTGTGCTGCGTTGCGATCTTGTTTCGCTGCCCTGCGGCCCCGTTCCTTGCTTGCTCGCGCCGTTATCAGTTCGTAATTAAAAGCTTCCGCTGCGGTTTTCCTGTTTAGCTGGCCGCAGGTGGCTCGTTAATTAGCGGCGCTCGGTTCCTCTTTTCCCCGCTAGCTACCGCCGGTGGATTCCGCGTGGTCTGGTTGCGAGCTTCCCTGCAGCCCCGTGCTTCCTGAAACCTCGTGCTGACCGAACCTGACACACCACACTTTTATGGATTTGGCCATAGGTCAGTAAGCAATGGGCCACGTGCTGGAACCAGGTCCCCAGTTCCTGCAGTTAAAAGTGCAAAAGAAAGAACCGGATAGCCACTGACTATCAGGGTTGAAACCGTAGGCTAATTGGGCCAACAATATGATTGACCAAGAGGTAGCTTCAGATGTTCCATGACGTCAGCTTTCCTTTCTCCATGCCTTCCATGAGCTCAGGTATCCATTGGTGAGTTCCAACTTGCAAGAAAACATTGCTCTCCTGCACCTTGTGCCCACCATCCATGTGACGGTAGCTAGCTCAGGATCTTCATCTGGGGTTGGTGAATAGATGGTTAATGGCGCCTGCTTTTTCCTTTTCTCCCTCTCCTAAGCTTCTTTGAGTATGCACTCGCTCTTTTTTTTTTTTTTTTTTGAGAAACAGTACTTATTCATTCTGGCTGCCTCTCAGACTCTGATCTTGTTCTTGTATGCTCTGCCCTATTTTAGCTCCATGGGAATTTGGAGAGGAATTCTATTTATGGTTGAAACTACTTTATAACAGCTGCATCGTGCAAAAGTCTGCTTCTGTATATGAATCTTCCTTATTGGACGACACTTTTATTCCTTCTTCCAGTTGCAGAAGGAAACAGTTATCTCTGGGCAGGTCTAGGTCTGTTAATTCATGCTGAACAATCTGACCAGGGTTCAGTCATACCTTCATCCCTTTGGCTTGCAGATCCCAGGCAAAGTAGTGTGAAATATTTTTCCAATCTGGCTTTGGGGCAGCCTTGTCTTATCTGGTGCTCTCCAGCTGTGCTGGATTACAACTCCCATCCCTGCCAGGCAGCGTGGCTAGTGAATGTGATGATGGGAATTGCAGTGAAACACATCTCATCTTCTTCAATCTGTAGGACATGAGCTGAGCTCTGAGGTTGGGTGTCACAGCAGCGAAGGTTCAGCTGTCAGCTACCTTGCAACTGTGAGTTGAAATGGAAGCCATTTAAGCAACGTCCAGATGCTAAGGGCTGGGTGCATTCAGAGTCTTCATGGAGTCACAGAGTTGGAATGCGTCATTAATGTCACCAGATTTGGGCTTTTTGCCATTTCTACATCATTCTGTACTCTTCTTTTCATTTTTTAAAGCAACCTCCATGCTAATATTTCTAGGGTTTTTTAGTGCTCAATCCCTAATATGTGCTTTCTTGGACATTTTCTTACTTAGAGCACATTTTCTGTTATCTATTTCCCCAAAGAATATACTTTGATATGTTATTTTTCTTAATATGTGTCTTTCTGTACATTCTTTCTGTAGCACAAACATTTCTGGGTATGTTTGGACTGGATGTTTGTCCCACCAGCATGGAAAAATGAGTATCAAAGTGTAGCTTGAAGGTGACCGCTATGGGGCTGAAGCCATAGTGCGCTCAAAATAACCAGGTTTCGCTTTTTTTTTTTTTTTTTCCTGGTTTGTTTTGTACAGAAATTGGTCTATAGTTGGCTTCTTCCAAGGTGGAAGTAGCAGAGATTAGGGCTGATTTCTGTAGTTTCTTGGTGTGCCGCCTTAGTTCCCACCACAGCCACCTCTCTGGAGAATCAGCTTTACTCAGTTTACCCTGCTGCTGCTCCTCCTTGGCTAGATCCTGCCCACTCCCCCAAGCCCACCCCTCCTTTGTTTCTTTCTTCCCTGTTGATTGTAAAAGAGAGGCCCTGTGGTTGCCCCTTGGGTGCTGAATCCGCTCCTAAGCATCTCCCTTGAGCTGACCAATCCCTGAACTGGAAATATTCACTGCCACTGTGTAGGACAGTGTTTCCAACCTTGGCAAAACTTTAAGATGAGTGGACTTCAACTTCCCAGAATTCCCCAGCTGTAGCATGGCTGGCTGGGGAATTCTGGGAGTTGGGAAGTTCCACTCATCTTAAAGTTGCCAAGGTTGAGAAACACTGGTGTAGGATAACCTGGATTCCCCATGCTGGGGAATTCTGGGAATTGAAGTCCACACATCTCAAAGTGGCCAAGGTTGAGAAACACTGGCCTAGGAGCTCACATCCAGGCTGGAGCTTGGGCTCTTCATGCTCCTTCCTGGCATAAATCAGGAAAGCAGCCTGGTCAAAGGTTGCACTTCCGATCTAGAGGAAAATGTGGGATTCCCTGTGAAAATCAAGCAGGTTTTTTGAGGGGTTAAGCTGGACCTCGTCCATCGTGTTCACTTGGCTTCACAAAACCCTCAGAAGTTGCAAAGGGCCTGGCAGTTTACATTGCAAGTGTTACATACACACATAAATACACGCACCCGTGCTTGTGTGCCCATCAAGGATTCTCTTTTGAAGCAAGCATCCTTAGGGCAAAGCAGGGAAGGGGTTACCCAAGGACGTTCCAGTCATCGTTAGTCATTTTGCTCTTCCGGCTGCTGGAGCGGGATAGTAGACCCCCGGGAAACCCCAGTTCTCTCTGTCCTCAGAAGGCGCGTCTCAGCGGTTTTGTGCAGTGCTCGAATGCGGGGTGCACGCACCCAACGCAGCCACGCCAAAGGCGGCGTTGCCACCGAGCATCGCAGGTTCCGTGTGGATCCATCTCCTTTCCATGTGTCCACTCTCCCTCTCCTGGTCCCTCCCCTTTAAAAAGTGCAGGGCCATATTTTTATCCCCGGACATTTACTTTTCCATCCATTTGTTA
>NW_028277122.1:0-82324 GCF_059951505.1 Python bivittatus
GGATGCAAGGGGTGGGGGCACTCACCTGCAGCCTTGACATGCTGAGGAGCTGCTTCGCAGCAGAGTGTGCTACGGAGCCTCTGCTGCAGCCATCCCTGAAGCTGCCGGGTGCCTGCTGCTGAGACAATGGCAGGGCAGACAAGTGGAGTAGGTGATGCTGGTGCCAGCTGGAGGTCGCGGCAGAGGCAGAGGCTGGAGCCCCTGGGGCCTTGGAGCCTTCTTGGAACAGAAGGGCAGAGCCAGAGGACCATCGGGCATGTGTCATCAGGTATTACTGCATCACAGATACCGTGCCTCGAGGACCAGGCTGGAATGCTGCCGTGGAGGCCGATGAGGGATGGAGGATGCCGCAGGAGCGATTGGACGCAGTCGCAAGGTTGGTAGAGGTGGCAGTGTTGCAGGTGGTGGAGGTGGCGGACGTGGTGAAGCTGGTCCTGGCTATACAGAGTGGAGGCTGAGCAAGCTCTAATATTGAGAGACTCTGCTGTATGCCCATTTCCCCCATGGACTTCTGCTGGATTTGGGATGTTGTTCACCCACCTGGGCTGGGGGAGGGGGAGGCTGACCATGGCCACGGGAGCTCCTTGGGAGGCCCAGGTGCGGCAGTTGTAGAGTGCCACGAGCAGAGCAGCTGGTGAGGCCTTCGGACCATAGGGAGGATCAAGCAGATAACTGAATGTGAGACCTCTAACTTAAGGTGGGCCTTCAGGAACAGTGGGGATTGTTGCTGCTGTACTGCCCTCCCTGCTGCCCAGCCTCATCCCTGCTTGAGCTGCTGGATTCCATGGCCATGGGATGGTGATGGAGTCCTTGAGGCTGATGGTCCTTCGGGATTTTAACCTGCCACCTGGTGATGTGGTGTCTGGGGCAGCTCAGGAGTTCCCTCAGGTCCGAGAGGGAGCTTGGGACTTTCCCTGAGGATCTGGTGGGCAGTTCAGCCGAGGCCTTGGCGGCTGCCTGGAATAGGTGGGTCACTAAAGTCCTGGACTAGATTGCTCCTTTGCGGTCTCTCTCCCTGTGCGCCAATCCCGGGACGTACCTTGGTTCTCCATGCAACTCCGGGAGATAGAGCAGTGCCTGGAACGCTGTTGGAGGAAGACAAGGAGTCAATCCGACTGAACATGAGTCAGAGCTCGTATCTGAATCTACATCATGGTGATAAAGACAGCAAAACGTTGTTACTTCTCCACACTTATCACATCTGCCGATAGCTGCCAACTGGGTCTGTTTAGAGTGACCCGTTCCCTGTCACAGGAAGCTGGGTTTCAGGATCATCTGGAGAGCCACAGTGAAGACATTCATGCTATTGGGTGGATAAAGCCACCTGCTCAGTTGGACTCTGAGCAGGGTCAAGTGAGGCGCCCAAGGCACAGTCTTGTGAGGTTACTGGACTGAGTTTGATTCTGTGACTCCCTGTGGACAAGGTCTGCCGAACAGACTTTGGCTCAATTCTGACATGACTGAGTGGCTATGGCTGTCTGGTCCCCTGGGGTCAGGGACATCCCCATTGTGGCTCTTGGATGGGGTTGCACTTTCCCATTCAAGATTGGTGTGCGACTTGGGGGTCTTCCTGGACTCACAGCTACTGCTCAAAGAGTAGGTGGCACCTGTGGCCAAGAGGACCTTTGCATAGGTCAAACCTGTGGGCTAGTTGCGCCCTTTCCTCAACCAGGAGGACTTGCAGACGGTCACTCAAGCCCTCTCCCCTCACAATTAGACTACTGCAATACACTCTAAGTGGGGCTGCCCTTTAACACCATCTACAAGCTACAGCTGGTTTAAAGTGCAGCAGTGCAAACAGTAATGGGCACTTCTCATTTTTCCCACGTGTCACCTCCAGTATGTGAGCGGCATCGGCTACCGGTTGGCTTCCGAGTGCCATTCAAGGCGCTGGTTGTCACCTCTAAAGCCCTTCATGGCATAGGACCTGGTTACCTGAGGGACTGCCTTTCTCCCATTCTTTCTGCCCACCCAGTACATTTGAGCAGAGCGGGTGTGCTCCAGGTCCCTTCTGTTAAAGGTTGTCATCTTTTGGGACCCAGGAAGCACAACTTCTCTGTTACAGTGACTCCCCCCAGAGATTTCCGCAGCTCTTACCCTTCTGATATTCAGGAAACTCTTAAAACCCTGGTTGTTCTCCCAGTCCTTGGGACAGGGTGTTTTAAGTGGGACAGCACTATGCCATAATCTTTATCATGACTCCTTGAATGGCTTGGCATATTGTTTTTCAGTTGGCCAGGTTTCTTTTTTAATTGTATCTCTGACCAGTCAGGATCAATATCCGGAACAATTCTAGAGCACGTTATAAACAGATTGACCGATAAGTACCTTGAAAACAACAGAAGTCAACATGGGTTTGTTAAGAACAAATCTAGCTAGACTGTGTTATTTTTTTTATGTTAGGCAACTTCCTTAGTAAATTGTGGAAGAGTTGGTGAATTGTGAAAGTATCAAAAATGAACTGCAGAAAATTCTACAAGAAAGCTACCTGCATCAGACCTGTTTGTATATAAAATTGCAAAGTGTATAGCTACTTATCTGTGAACATATCAATGTTTCTGTTTTACAGAAATCAAAGAAAACATATTTTAAATGTGATATATAAGCAGGACAGTTTTTACTGCTTCAGTTTAGTAATGCAGAAGTGTGTAACTGTTTATTTAACTAATGCTAACTGTTGACAAGTCCAACCCCCTGCGCACTAAGCCATTCATTATGCCATCCTGGAGGCAGTGAAGGTTTGGATGGGGAGGGACCGTCTCCAACTCAATCCTACCAAGACTGAGTGGCTGGGTGTTTGGACCACCCAGATCTGGGGATATTCCAACTTCAACGTTGCATGGGGTTCCACTTTCCCATTCAAGGATGGCCTGCAATTTGGAGGTCTTCTTGGACTCACAGCTCCTGCTCAGACCATATTTACCAAGCAGCATAGGTGGGCATGGAAAGCTGCAAGTACACCAGACAGCTGAAGAAGACAAAAGGGCATCGGAAGAACATCTGAAGAACAGTGAAGAAGATGCACTGAAGCTAGTACAACATGAAGACTTACTGAATACCAAACTGGCCTGTAAGAAAGACCAAAGGAAGAAAAGAAAAGAGACATGGCATGGAAATATCATATGGCCAGGACATAAAAAAACTAGCAGGCAAAGCAGATAACAAGAAGACCTGGCAATGGCTAAGAGCGGGAAAGTGGAAGAAAGAGACAGAGGGGCTAATTCAGGCCGCACAGGACCAAGCCTTAAGAACAAATGCCTACAAAGCCAGAACTGAGAAGAGAGCAACAGACAGCAAATGCCCCCTCTGCAAAGAAGCTGAAGAAACAGTGGACCACCTAGTTAGCTGTTGCACCAAGACTGTACAGACTGATTACAAACAGCGGCATGACAAGGTAGCAACAATGGTGCATTGGAATATCTGCAAGAAATACCACTTGCTTGCAAGCAAGAACTGGTGGGACCAATGCAGGATTACGTTTGCTGGGCAGATGTTATGGGAGACAGGCGGTCCCTCCAGTAACCGGGTCCAATGGCATAGTATTAATTGCTCTATTCCCCTCCTGATGTCTTAAACAGAATTAATATTCCTGTCCAAATATTTGCTTATTGCCTGAGAAAAAGCCCCAGGCACAAATAGAATACATTTCAATACGCTACATGACTAAAAGAACAGCAGATCTCTTGCTCTAGAATTAAGCAGATACTCAGATCAATTTGGAGTACTCACAAGAACCACATTCATGTTACTCCAGGACTCCTAAGGCCATAAACATTTCACATGGGCAACACTCCAGCTAAATCAGACATCTGTCACTTAAAGGAACCAAAATGTCAAAGGACTGGATCTCCAGAAAGCAGGCATCACAGTTGGTCTGAAAGAAAAGCATATACATTTTCTATGACTTATCTATCTGAGGGAAGGGCACTGCTAGTTCCTGGTGGTTTCAGGTAGATCCCATGGAATCCACACTGGCTGAGTGCCACTAAAGAGTCACCATTCCCTTCTGAGCTGAAAAGAGGGGGGGGGATTCCAAGGCCGTTGGTGGCAGTTGGGACGCTGGGAGAGTTGGTCTTGGGGATAAGAGAAGTGAGTGGGTGAAGGACTGGTTCAAAGGAAAAGACAAGTTGTGTGTAGAAAGAGAGAGGTATTGTGGTTTCTTTTGGTTTTTGTTTTTTCCCTTTTCTGGGTTTCTGGGTTGGGAGAATTGGCCTTGGAGGCTATAAAAGTTGAGTGGAGCAAGTATTTGTCGAAACGGAGATAGAAGCTGTGTGGGAAGAGAGCTGGTGACCTCTCTTTAGGTGGCCCAGACTTGGTTTCTCCTGTTGGTTTTCTTGTCCTGCTTTGGGTTTTTAGGTTGGAATGGGCTGGCCTTGGAACTACAAAAGTTGAGCGGATCAAGAGTTGTCCAAAAGAAAACTGGGAGCTGGGTGGAGGGAGAGGTATTGCAATCTATCTAGGTTACAGGGATATCAACATATTGTATGATTAAATTAGGTTTTTGTTCTATTTTAGGACATGGGGCTTTCCCTAGCTTTGACACAACAATCTTTCTTTCTTCACACTGGTTGGATATAAAGGAAATGGGATATAAAGGAAAGGTGGGATAGAAATGGGGGAAAAGCAAAATTAAACCACTTCTTTCTATTCTGCTCCAATGGAAAAATATTCTAAATATCAGGGCAAATAACTAACAGCCGCAAGTATTATTGAATCATTTCCATTGGACTAACTTAACATTTTCACTTCTTCTCCCCACCCTTTTCTGTTTCAGAAATGGACGAAAGTGAGCTTATTGTGCCTGGAGGTTCCAGTGAGGTGTCAGAGGGGAACTTCCTAGAATCCAACCAAGCAATTACACTTTTCATTGTGTTTGGCTTGTACACCTTCATTGGCACTTGGATTTGTCTGCGACAATGCAAGTAAGCCCCCCGTTGTGGAAAAGAGTCATTCTGTGGACAAGCACGTTCTTCAAGTGCGCTTCCCTCTCAAAAGGGCTGCTTTCGGACCCAAAATCCTCCTGTTCATTCTCAAGAGAGTGGCATCTCCAAGAGTCGGGGAGCCCTAGGGCAGTGAAAACCCTCAGAAATTTTGGTTGAACTGCTTTCAGATGCACTACTTTACGACAAATCATAATAACCTGATTATTAGTGTCAAGAAAATAATGTATACGTTATTTCATTCTCCTTTTGTTCTTCAATCCCCAGGAAAAGGTTTTGCAGTGGAAGAGTGTCGCCGCTAGAACCCACCTCCGACAGCAGCACCACCACAGAAAGCTGGGTATCGGCGCCATTTCCCACTGAAATAAAAATAATAAATGAAAGAAGACCTGATTATACCCCAAAATACCTTGGACTTCCATTAGTACAAGTTTAGGATGTAGTATTAGTTTAAGTTAATCCTGTTGTTAGTTTTTCAATTTCTGTTACTTGTTTATGTTATTTAAATATTAAATGTTTATTTTTTGTTCAACATTATCAGTACGTCTGTATGATTTTTTTATGGGGGTGAATTATGATCCAGTCCCCATTAGTGTAATTAATAGTAAGATGTCAGTTATTGGCTGTAGCAAGTGTTCTGAAAGCACTAGTAGAGGACAGTAAGTTGCCAGAAGACCTCAAATAGCTGGATAGGCTCACGGCTCTTGTACATTTGCAGCTTTGGATCCTGAGCCACCCAAAGGAGCCAGGAGGGCCTCTATACTAGGAGTGTTGCAATGGTCAGTTCCCATTACTGTACTCGCAGGGAAGCAGGTGCTTAGAGCCCCGGGTTTTGCGGTCCCCGCTCATCACACTGGAGAAAGGGATAGTCACAGGAAACAGGCCCAGCAGAATCCATGATGAAGGGTGCTGTTCCTTGGGCTCTGCAACAGCAACTGGTCAGCAGGAGCAGGTGAAGGCCCAGTCGGGCAACCAGGGCCCAGTTCCTGATGGGGTGGTCACTCCCTAGACAGGTCAGTAGCTTCAGTGATAAGGGAAAAGCTAGGCTTGAGAAGCAAAGATGCCAATCTCTTTAAGTGGGCTGTGCTTGAAGCTGGCCGATTGAAGAACAGCTGCAACAGACTGGCATCCATTGGACAACGAATTCAATTCAATTCAATTCAGTTCCGTTCCGTTCCCCCCTGAAGTCCACTTATACATTTCTACCATGGTCCCTCTTGGCACAGGGTCACATTGTACTAAAGGCAGGGGTCCAGATACCGAAGTGGTGAAGCATGAGGAGAAGTTAGTTGAGGCAGGTCGGGATGTGAAGAAAAGGAGCACAAGTCTCTCCTTTTGGGGAGAGGCTTAGAAGAGTAGGTCCTTAACTTGCACAGTTCAGCTCTAAAGGGGAGAGAAAGATCAAGTCCATGCCTCCAGAGTCCCACTGAAGTGACGCCTCAGAAGATTCCAGTGACCAGTGTGATTTCCCACGGGAATCAAAGGGTCCAGTCCATGCCTTCAGGAGGGAGAAAGCGGCTTAGGCGGTTGAATACAGGGCAATTCACCCCTGCAAGCTCTCTCTTACAATCTGCACGCCCAGTCTTCCGCAAGATACCCTGAGGTTCACTTGAGGGGTTTTACCTGGCCATTGTATGTGCTGTAGACACATGGCATATCAACCATCAAAGTTCATTTAGAGTTTCAGTGGATTATGAGAGAGTGCTGAGTTCACACCCACTCTCTCAAAGTCAAAATAGTCACAGATTTTAGAGTCATCCAGTGTAGACAGGGAATCTTCCTTGAGGCATAGACATAGAGACCCAACAGTTACTCTGCTGTTCAGCAATGGCAAGCAGGTACTGGAAATGTCAGTATATGCAGTGGTCAGCGGGAGGAAGAGGCAGGACCTTTCAGCCAGTGCAGGCATCTTGGCTTTAAACAGATTCACGCCCCAACTCAAGAGCTTGGAAAACCTCTCCTGGGCTGACAGCAATCCTCCTCATGAGTTCCTGCTGAAGTCTGCTAAACAAGGTAGCCAGGGTCTATTACATCCTCCCCCCCATACATCTATGCCCAGTAGTGCCAAGTCAGTTATTTTTACTTACACTGACTTGGCACTGCTCACAGGCCCTGATTGACAGGGCACTCTCGAGTCTGCTCCTGCAGCTTGCTCACTTGCAACCACTAGCAGGAAAGCATCAGGTTCTAACTTCCACACAGGGAGCATGCAAACCTCCTCTCCTGGGAGGACATTTTGATATTGCGCTCAAAACTAGGTGGGGGTCAACAAATCGTTGCTTTGCATATCCAGGTAGCAGGCCCTCATACTGTGAAAGGGCATGGGTGAATCCAAAGCAGCCCTCAGACAAAATTTGGACTGCTCATCACATTTCTACTTAGATGAAAACATGATTATATACTTCAACTGCTAAGGACTTTAATACCTTCTCATTCCTAATAATCTCCTCGAATGAGAACTTGAAAAGCTGGAGAGAAGGAATCTACATTGACATAGGAATTTATAGGGTGCTTGGACTGCTTCCAGAGCCAAAAGTGGTTTAAAAATTATTTTTTCTTTTGTTTTCAGATAGACCATACCAGTCCATGGAGGCTCTATCAAATATGGTCCTAAAGATTGTTTCCTTTTTGTTCATAATATCCATATTGAGGGACAAAGATGAAACCTAGTAAACTTTCCTCATAACCCAGTTAGTTTAACAGCAAAACACAGGAAGACCCCCTTTAGGGCCAATGCTGGATTCTTGTTGCAAGGCAGAGCATGAGATTACTGATCAAAGTTGAAATGCAAAGCACTCTTGGGGGCAGCACAGCAATTAAGCAATAGGGCAAAAAAAAATGTACCTCCCTCCCCCCCCTTCTCTCAGGTTGCATAGGTCTTCTTGAGAGAAGTTACCATTTTCTTAACAGTAGCAGCTGGAAGAAAATAAATCTGCAAAAGAAAACATTTGAAATGGAGATCTTTATTCGAAAAAAGAAACACTTAAAGTCCAGCCCATTTACTGCAATCACCCTTTTTTACATTAGAGGGAGAAGCAAGCTCCCCCCACTGCTTCAAGTCTGATAGACTGGAAAGAAAAGACTGCTTCAGGGCTTTTGTTTTCAGGGAACGAATGCTCCAAAGCCATAAGAAGGGTAGGAAACTTTTCATAACATTTTCCTGAAAAACATCAGGTTTCTCCCCTGATGTTTCTCAAATAAAACATGTGCCATGGAGCTGGATTTATTTTGTAACAGCAGGTATAAACTACAAAATACTGGAGGGTATTTGCAAAGATGTTTTTACAATAGTATCTGAGCCTTCAGACTTTTACTCCTACCCTCACTTCTGGCCAGATGCTTTCCTGCCCCAGAACGGGGGAAAAAAGACTCTGGACTCAGTCTGTCACGCATGCACCACGCCTGGGACAAGACCTCACTCTCCTGTAGATTTCCCAGAGTGCTCAGATCTATGCCAGACATTTCCGTGGAAGCTTTTAAAACTGGTTAGACTTGGGAGACATCTTGCCAGAAAAACAGATAGTGCTCCCCTCTCCATCCTGAATTAGAAATACCACTTTGCAGAAAAATATGTCACCGTCAGCCCAACGGGCTTTTGACTTTAATGGGACAATGGAAGACCAAAGCTTACAACCTGCGCATCGCCCTCTTTTTCTTATCCACAGATTACATGACGATCCTCAACAGGACACCTGTCAGAAGCAATACCAACCGGAAAGGTATGCAACTTTATTCTACTTTAATCTTTGAATCAACTTCATATCAATATTATACTGGACTACTTAAACAAAGTGTGCCTAAATTACTGAAGGAATACACTGCAACCCTGTTATACTCAGGTAACAAACTCTTCTATTATACCCCTAATAAGGTTAAGGAGGAGGACAGCAAAGGCCTTGGTTTTCTCCTGCAATTGCCCTTTAATGCAGATTAACTTTAATCAAAACAAAGCCCAAGAAAGTAAATCTGAAGCACCGGTTAGTATGGTCTGAGCAGATGGTATGTTTTAAATGCCGATGGATTGGTTTCCAAGTCGCAGGAGTATATAATGCTTCTATTAACTTATGCTTTCTAAAATGCTGAAAGGAACTTATTGGCTACTAGGCCTTTTCTTTCTTACACCGGAGGAATCTAATACATTCCTGCTACGGGTAAACGTTTGGGGCCAAAGCACAGACACATCTCCTCTATACAGCCCAATCAGGCCTGTGCAATAATGTTGCTGATCGGCTTTCTTTAAGCCAAACTGTTGAGGAAGCTGTTCCAGGCAGCAGGCTGTGTGCTGAAAGTGGCCCTTCATGCTGAAGTAGCCTTGTCCAAAGCTGAGAATGATTAACTCTTTCATCCTTGGTCAAATCTAATGGTTTGCCCACAAAGTTTGGCCTCAGTAACTTTCAGGTTTTCCTGGCCATGAGGAATGGAGGTTAAGAGGCTAAGCTATTCGCATTTTCCTCAATAGCTATTGGTTTGGGATTACTAATAGGCCAAGGCAGAGTTCAGAGAAAGGATTCTAGATATGGAAAGTTAATCTGAATGTAGTAGAAGCTACACTAAAGTTCAGTTCAGGAACCGGGTGAATGGTCTTAAGCCAGCTAGGAAGGTTGACTTTATTGTACTTAAATATCAGTGTAACTGTGCTTTAGCATCTTACCCTCAGCAGGTTCAGAGGGCATATAAAGAAAGACTCCTTATGGTGATAATATTTATCGTTGCGATCTGAAGCAGGTGAATTTCTGGTTCATGTTTTATTATACTGTAATATATTATTACACAATATATTATACAATATAACTGAGGCTCTGTGGCTTGGATGGGGAGGAACCATCTCCAACTCAATCCTAGCAAGACCGAGTGGTTCTGGCTATTTGGGCCACCCAGATCTGGGGATATTCCATCTCTGACCTTGGATACTTCCCCATTCCAGAGTGGTGTGCAATCTGGGGGTCTTCCTGGATTCACTGCTCCTGCTCGATGAGCAAGTGCTGGCTGTGGCCAGGAAGGCCTTTGCACAGCTTCATCTGGTGCTCCTCCTTTTGGGGAGGTCCGTCAGACAGTCACTTTGCCCACCTTGCTGGCTGGGGAATTCTGCAAGTTAAAGTCCATACGTCTTAAAGTTGCCAAGTTTGAGAAACACTAGTCTACAACATGAGATTTTCAGTGTTCAAAAATGTTACCCCTGCACACACAGAGTGCTAAGGGGTCGCATGTGTCCTACTCCTATGTTTCTACACTAGTTTACTGAAAGGAGGACAACTGTTTCAGCAAAGTGGAAATCAGGGAAGTGAACATCCTGATTTCTAATGCTTGTTTTCAAATACCATTCTCCAAATACAGTAATTGCTCAAAGGCTGAGTTTCATATATCTATAACACTGCATAGGCACCAATGGGACCAAGTGCCCCAGGTTTTGCAGTCCCCGCTCATCACACTGGAGAAAGAGATTGTCACAGGAAACAGGCCCAGCAGAATCCATGATGAATGGTGCTGTTCCTTGAGCTCTGCAACAGCAACTGGTCAGCAGGAGCAGGTGAGGGCTCAGTCGGGCAATCAGGGCCCAGTTCCTGATGGGGTGGTCACTCCCTAGACAGGTCAGTATCTTCAGTGATAAGGGAAAAGCTTGGCTTGAGAAGCAAAGATGCCAATCTCTTTAAGTGGGCTGTGCCTGAAGCTGGCCGATTGAAGAACAGCTGCAACAGACTGGCATCCACTGGAAGCAATTCTCCAACTGACTGCATTTGTCTCCTGTAGGACTCACCCTGTCACGCATGCACCACAGCTGGGACAAGACCTCACTCTCCTGTATATTTCCCAGAGTGCGCTGAGAAGAACCATGTTTATTGTAATGATCATTGGGTGCCTGCTCTCCAAGAAAGAGGGACCCTGAACAATAGAAGAGCATAGAATTTATACACTTTTGAGGTTGAGAAGCGGTAAACCTGAGGGAGCCGATTCGAGGATAGGTTTGGATAGGTGTTAAATGGGGGAGAAATGGTTTTTTCTATTGAGGAATCTATGGCAAAAGACAATGGAATGTTGAGAGAAAAGGTACATGCTCTTAATAAGGAGAGAATCCCGAGGTTTCTCCCTTATTAGCAAAGGATTTCCTTAATGGGGTTGCCCCTCCCGCAAACCCTTCAGCAGACAGGTGATGGCCATCCCACTGTTTCAGGGTGATAGTATTAAGAGGGCTATTTTTGGCAGTGGAACATGGTCACTCTTGGGTCATGCAATAGCTTGTGGCTGAACCTGTTCTGCATGAGCAAAGAATGGCAGAAGGAAGCAAAGGAAAGAGTTTGCAAGAGAAGCAAGGCGGGGGGGGCAGAAAGAGAGGCAAGGGGGAGGGGGGAAAGGTTTCCAGCTTTATTTTATTAATTTTCCATCAAATATATCCAATTTTCCAGCAGCAACTCTTTTAAGGAACAGGCAAAGGTGTTTTGGTATCCTGCTCAAATGTTTGGTGCAGAGAGAGCAAAAAACAGGTAATAGAAAGTAGAGGAGGAGGGAAGTGCCAAGGCTTTTTTGGCAAAAGGGAGATCTTAGGGAACCAGCCACCAACTCAGTTGTTGTAGGGACTGAAATATTGTGCAAACCATTCTGATTAAGTGTGCTGCAGGCAGGGGAGAAAAGAAAAAGAAAACAAAATGGGTTTCTTTAGGGAAAGGGCTGTCTGGGATATGCAAGCAGAGTGGGAGAAGAGACTTCTGAAATAGATACTGGCATTATAGCAAAGCAGAGTACAGAAAGCCGTACTGAGTGGGGTATTAAGGGGGTATGTGAAGTTGGGATTGGGTGGGTCAGAGGAATTCACAATTACCCCTGTGCTGATATCCAATCCCCAACCCCCCAAGATGCATGAGGGAAGTATTTGACATAGCTTGGACAACCAATTCCATTCCATTCCATTCCATTCCATTCCCCCCGAAATCCACTTATAAATTTCTATCACAGTCCCTCTTGGCACAAGGTCACGTTGCACTAAAGGCAGGGGTCCAGATACTGAAGTGGTGAAGCATGAGGAGAAGGTAGTTGAGGCAGGTCGGGATGTGAAGAAAAGGAGCACAAGTCTCTCCTTTTGGGGAGACGCTTAGAAGAGTTGGTCCTTAACTTGCACAGTCCAGCTCTAAAGGGAGAGAAAGATCAAGTCCATGCCTCCAGAGTCCCACTGAAGTGACGCCTCCGAAGATTCCAGTGACCAGTGTGATTTCCCACGGGAATCAAAGGGTCCAGTCCATGCCTTCAGGAGGGAGAAAGCGGCTTAGGCGGTTGAATGCAGGGCAATTCACCCCTGCAAGCTATCTCTTACAATCTGCACGCCCAGTCTTCCGCAAGATACCCTGAGGTTCACTTGAGGGGTTTTACCTGGCCATTGTATGTGCTGTAGACACATGGCATATCAACCATCAAAGTTCATTTAGAGTTTCAGTGGATTATGAGAGAGTGCTGAGTTCACACCCACTCTCTCAAAGTCAAAATAGTCACAGATTTTAGAGTCATCCAGTGTAGACAGGGAATCTTCCTTGAGGCGTAGACATAGAGACCCAACAGTTATTCTACTGTTCAGCAATGGCAAGCAGGTACTGGAAATGTCAGTATATGCAGTGGTCAGCGGGAGGAAGAGGCAAGACCTTTCAGCCAGTGCAGGGAACTTGGCTTTAGACAGATTCACGCCCCAACTCAAGAGCTTGGAAAACCTCTCCTGGGCTGACAGCAATCCTCCTCATGAGTTCCTGCTGAAGTCTGCTAAACAAAAAGACAATCGTTAGCCACTCTTGTAGGGAGTCTCCTTTCTGTGGAGAAGTGAAGCCTTTTTTTCCTGCAGGGCAGAATACTTTGCCTGCTTTCAAACAGCCAGTGCCTCCCTTCACCCACACTTTTGCTCTTGTGGCCTCCAATTGCCTTTCCCCCTTTCCTTTACTCTGTGCAGGGGGTTTCCCTTCGGTCACATGAGGGAAGGTGATTTTGTGCAGGATCAGTTGCAGCACTCTCTCGCCCGCTGTGACGTTCATTTCAGGTCTCTCTGGGTCTAGGTGGGGAAGCATTCCTTGGTAGCCAGGGTCTATTACATCCTCCCCCCCCATACATCTATGCCCAGTAGTGCCAAGTCAGTTATTTTTTACTTACACTGACTTGGCACTGCTCACAGGCCCTGATTTACAGGGCAATAAGCATCAGGTTCTAACTTCCACACAGGGAACATGCAAACCTTCTCTCCTGGGGGACGTTTTGATACTGGGCTCAAAACTAGGTGGGGGTCAACAAATCGTTGATTGAGCTTCAGATGGCTTGATCCAATAGTGGTCTCCACCCTTCAACGATTTGTGGCCAGACAGAAGGTGGATTTGCTGCTTTGGGAGGCCTTACCTGTGAAAACCCAGTGCCAAGATCCCAAGAGATCTCCAAAAGATTGGCTTTACCTCACTGTGCATGGAGTGTCTGAGTCCCAGATCCAGTTGATCACCTTCATAGGGATCCTTGAGCCTTGTTAGGATTAATTACCTGATCATGTAGTGTAAGATGAAGCTGCTAGGCTGATTCTTACTACCACAGGGAAGACAAATCATGGGAGGTCAGCATACAGTGCATTCGGAAAGTATTCACACCCCCTTCACTTTTTTCAATTTTGTTATGTTGCAGCCGGATACTACGATCGTTCAAATTCATTTTTTTCCTCATTAATCTACACTCAGTACCCCATAATGACAAAGTGAAAACAGAATTTTAGAAATGTTACATTTAGGTTACATTTAGGTATTTAGGGTACAGGGATATCAACATATTGTATGATTAAATTAGGGTTTTGTTCTATTTTAGGACATGGGGCTTTCCCTAGCTTTGACACAACAATCTTTCTTTTTTCACACTGGTCGGATATAAAGGAAATGGGATATAAAGGAAAGGTGGGATAGAAATGGGGCAAAAGCAAAATTAAACCACTTCTTTCTATTCTGTTCCAAAGGAAAAATATTCTAAATATGAGGGAAATAACTAATAGCTGCAAGTATTATTGAATCATTTCCATTGGACTAATGTAACATTGTCACTTCCTCCCCCCACCCTTTTCTGTTTCAGAAATGGATGAAAGTGAACTTATTGTGCCCGGAACTTCCAGTGAGGTGTCAGAGGGGAACTTCCTGGAATCAAGCCAAGCAATTACACTCTTCATTGTGTTTGGCTTGTACATCTTCATCGGCACTTGGATTTGTTTGCGACAATGCAAGTAAGCCCCCCGTTGTGGAAAAGAGTCATTCTGTGGACAAGCACGTTCTTCAAGTGGGCTTCCCTCTCAAAAGGGCTGCTTTCGGACCCAAGATGGTCCTGTTCATTCTCAAGAGAGTGGCATCTCCAAGAGTCGGGGAGCCCTAGGGCAGTGAAAACCCTCAGTAGCTTCAGTGATAGGTCATAAGTCAGTAGCTTCAGTGATAACGGAAAAGCTAGGCTTGAGAAGCAAAGATGCCAATCCCTTTAAGTGGGCTGTGCTTGAAGCTGGCCGATTGAAGAACAGCTGCAACAGACTGGCATCCATTGGAAGCAATTCTCCAACTTACTGTATTTGTGTCCTGTAGGACTCAATCCCTCACGCATGCACCACAGCTGGGACAAGACCTCACTCTCCCCCCCTTTCACTCTCCCAAGTTTTGGACAATAAACTATATGGTCACCGTAATTGACTACATAATTGACTACCAACCCAGAAAACTCAAGGCTTTCTTGGATGCTATTCAGGGTCCTTGGAAAAGCCTATGTATGTATAAGGTTGTCTGGAAAACAGACTGTGCACGAGAACAAATCCTCTCCAAAACATAGCCCTAAATCCTCCATGATGCAAAAGTCACCCATGGCAGATGTCCAGGAAGTTTTCAACATCTCAGTCAGT
Source organism: Python bivittatus (assembly GCF_059951505.1). Classification (NCBI taxonomy): domain Eukaryota; kingdom Metazoa; phylum Chordata; class Lepidosauria; order Squamata; family Pythonidae; genus Python; species Python bivittatus. Next base: position 14,815 of record NW_028277122.1, read on the forward strand.
GCACGAAGGGTTGATTGGAAAGTGCTTGAAAACTTTGGGGTATAGGAAAGGATCGATTCCCAGCCCCTTTGACTTTCACTATTTACAGTTGAGGCATCCAGCTTGGAGAGTGCCTTTCTGCATTAGGAAAGAACGTGTTATGTTCATTGAAAGGAAGACAACCCTAAAGACAGACATATCTCATTTTATCGCACTTCGCTTTGTGCTTTGCTGATATTGTGTCTTTTTACAAATTGAAGGTCTGTGGCAACCCTGCTTCAAGCAAGTCTCTCAGCACCATTTGTCCAACAGCAAGTGAAAGGAAGAGTCACACGTCTTTCACTTTAAATCAAAAGCTAGAAATGATTAAGCTTAGTGAGAAAGACATGTCAAAAGCTGAGATGGGCCAAAAGATAGGCCGAAAGCCAGGCCTCTTGCGACAAACAGCCAAGTTGGGAATGCAAAGAAAAGTTATTGAAGGAAATTAAAAGAGCTATTCCAGTGAACACATGAATGATAAGAAAGCGAAACAGCCTTATTGCTGATATGGAAAATGTTTTAGTGGACATAAGATCAAACCAGCCACAACATTCCCTTAAGCAAAGCCTAATACACAGCAAGGCCCTCTCTCTCTTCAGTTCTATGAAGGCTGAGAGAAGTGAGGAAGCTACAGGAGAAAAGTTGGAAGCTAGCAGAGCTTGGTTCATGAGGTTTCAGGAAAGAAGCCATCTCCATAACATAAAAGTGCAAGGTGAAGCAGCACGTGCTGATGTAGAAGCTGCAGCAAGTTATCCAGAAGATCTAGCTAATTGACGAATGTGGCTACACTAAACAAGAGATTTTCAATATGGACGAAATAGGATTTAGAATATTACGTAGACTTAGTTGATAAAGCAGCGGTAGGGTTTGACAGGATTGACTCCAATTTTGAAAGAAGTTCTCCTGTGGGTAAAATGCTATCAAATGGCATCACGTGCTACAGAGAATTCTTTCGTGAAAGGAAGAGTCAATCGATGTGGCAAACTTCATTGTTGCCTTATTTTAAGAAATTGCAACAGCCACCCCTGCCTTCAGCAACCACCACCCTGATCAGTCAGCAGCCATCAACATCAAGGCAAGACCCTCCACCAGCAAAAAGATTATGACTCGCTGACGGCTCAGATGATGATTAGTATTTTTTAGCCACAAACTATTTTTTAATTGAGGTATATACGTTGTTTTTTTAAAACATAATGCTATTGCACACTTAAGAAACTACAGCAATAGTGTAAACATAACTTTTGTATGCACTGGAAACCAAAAAATTTGTGTGACTTGTTTTACTGAGGTGGTCTGGAACCGAGCCCACAATATCTCCAAGGTAAGCCTGCATAAGACACCCTCCACCAAAGGAAAGATGATTCAAGAAAAAAAAAAGACCTTATCTTATTCCCATTACTATATCCTCAGAGAATGTAAGGTTATCCTTCTTTTAAATTATTTGGGAAAATTACCGATTAGTAAGCCATGTATGATAACAACATCATTTTAAGCTTATATATAATGTTTCGTGACCTCAAATGCTTACAGTTGCCAAAAATACTTTAGAGTTGATAACAGAAAAGCAATATCTGCACCAAATAACAGAGTTGATCACTAAAAAGATCAAATACTTAGGAATCTGTTTGCCAGAGAAATAACAAAGACCTTGAAATGAATAAATGATCAAAAAGTTTGGATTGACCAAAACCAGGGTTAAAGGCAGAAGCCAGTATTCATGGGCCCATCTGTTTCAAAGTGGTGATGCTACCTTATTTTGATAATTCCTCATTTCTGTGTATTTACGCATTCAATGCCTGCTAGCTCTCACTTTTAAAACTTTGTGAATTTCACAAGTTGAAATGGTGGTCCAACCATGAATGTATATTCTGTAGCATATAGCCGCCCAGAATCACGTAGGTGAGATGGGCAGCTAGGTACATTGAACAAACAAACAAACAGATATTTCTAAGAAAAACGCTGATTGCTTCATTAGCAAGCTTGCAAAGAGAGCTCCAACAGACGTCTTATCTGAGGGGACTCCAGCTGAAAAGGCACTGTAATTGTTTCCTGTACAGCTCCTTTGCACAACTAATATCAGGATTGCAGGAGTGATTTTGCCACCTTCTGGAAAGAAGCTGCAGTGAAACTGAATTTTGTGCCCTTTCCAACCGAGGGTCACATTCCAGTGGCTACCTGGAGGGCACGTCTTCATGGCCTTTGTGCAGTAACACACCTTCATCCTTTCTGATTAGAACTAAGCAGCAGCCAACTTCTCCTCTGGCATTGTCTGGGTTTCAGAGATAGGCAAACGATATAAACAACCGACCCTGGAAAAGCACAAGAAGGGGACTCCGTTCCCTCCTAAGCTGTGGGCTTCCGATTTTGGCTTCGCTTTGTGGTCAGTTAGAATTCGTAAACGCTGTCGCTTGCCTATCACAATTCCATCTTTAAGAAAGGCAAGACAGACACAACAATTTCATTGTTCAATCCATTTTTAAAGCGTTATCGGTAAGATCTATGCCAGACATTTCCGTGGAAGCTTTTAAAACTGGTTAGACTTGGGAGACATCTTGCCAGAAAAACAGATAGTGCTCCCCTCTCCATCCTGAATTAGAAATACCACTTTGCAGAAAAATATGTCACCGTCAGCCCAACGGGCTTTTGACTTTAATGGGACAATGGAAGACCAAAGCTTACAACCTGCGCATCGCCCTCTTTTTCTTATCCACAGATTACATGACGATCCTCAACAGGACACCTGTCAGAAGCAATACCAACCGGAAAGGTATGCAACTTTATTCTACTTTAATCTTTGAATCAACTTCATATCAATATTATACTGGACTACTTAAACAAAGTGTGCCTAAATTACTGAAGGAATACACTGCAACCCTGTTATACTCAGGTAACAAACTCTTCTATTATACCCCCTAATAAGGTTAAGGAGGAGGACAGCAAAGGCCTTGGTTTTCTCCTGCAATTGCCCTTTAATGCAGATTAACTTTAATCAAAACAAAGCCCAAGAAAGTAAATCTGAAGCACCGGTTAGTATGGTCTGAGCAGATGGTATGTTTTAAATGCCGATGGATTGGTTTCCAAGTCGCAGGAGTATATAATGCTTCTATTAACTTATGCTTTCTAAAATGCTGAAAGGAACTTATTGGCTACTAGGCCTTTTCCTTCTTACACCGGAGGAATCTAATACATTCCTGCTACGGGTAAACGTTTGGGGCCAAAGCACAGACACATCTCCTCTATACAGCCCAATCAGGCCTGTGCAATAATGTTGCTGATCGGCTTTCTTTAAGCCAAACTGTTGAGGAAGCTGTTCCAGGCAGCAGGCTGTGTGCTGAAAGTGGCCCTTCATGCTGAAGTAGCCTTGTCCAAAGCTGAGAATGATTAACTCTTTCATCCTTGGTCAAATCTAATGGTTTGCCCACAAAGTTTGGCCTCAGTAACTTTCAGATTTTCCTGGCCATGAGGAATGGAGGTTAAGAGGCTAAGCTATTCGCATTTTCCTCAATAGCTATTGGTTTGGGATTACTAATAGGCCAAGGCAGAGTTCAGAGAAAGGATTCTAGATATGGAAAGTTAATCTGAATGTAGTAGAAGCTACACTAAAGTTCAGTTCAGGAACCGGGTGAATGGTCTTAAGCCAGCTAGGAAGGTTGACTTTATTGTACTTAAATATCAGTGTAACTGTGCTTTAGCATCTTACCCTCAGCAGGTTCAGAGGGCATATAAAGAAAGACTCCTTATGGTGATAATATTTATCGTTGCGATCTGAAGCAGGTGAATTTCTGGTTCATGTTTTATTATACTGTAATATATTATTACACAATATATTATACAATATAACTGAGGCTCTGTGGCTTGGATGGGGAGGAACCATCTCCAACTCAATCCTAGCAAGACCGAGTGGTTCTGGCTATTTGGGCCACCCAGATCTGGGGATATTCCATCTCTGACCTTGGATACTTCCCCATTCCAGAGTGGTGTGCAATCTGGGGGTCTTCCTGGATTCACTGCTCCTGCTCGATGAGCAAGTGCTGGCTGTGGCCAGGAAGGCCTTTGCACAGCTTCATCTGGTGCTCCTCCTTTTGGGGAGGTCCGTCAGACAGTCACTTTGCCCACCTTGCTGGCTGGGGAATTCTGCAAGTTAAAGTCCATACGTCTTAAAGTTGCCAAGTTTGAGAAACACTAGTCTACAACATGAGATTTTCAGTGTTCAAAAATGTTACCCCTGCACACACAGAGTGCTAAGGGGTCGCATGTGTCCTACTCCTATGTTTCTACACTAGTTTACTGAAAGGAGGACAACTGTTTCAGCAAAGTGAAAATCAGGGAAGTGAACATCCTGATTTCTAATGCTTGTTTTCAAATACCATTCTCCAAATACAGTAATTGCTCAAAGGCTGAGTTTCATATATCTATAACACTGCATAGGCACCAATGGGATCAAGTGCCCCAGGTTTTGCAGTCCCCGCTCATCACACTGGAGAAAGAGATTGTCACAGGAAACAGGCCCAGCAGAATCCATGATGAATGGTGCTGTTCCTTGAGCTCTGCAACAGCAACTGGTCAGCAGGAGCAGGTGAGGGCTCAGTCGGGCAATCAGGGCCCAGTTCCTGATGGGGTGGTCACTCCCTAGACAGGTCAGTATCTTCAGTGATAAGGGAAAAGCTAGGCTTGAGAAGCAAAGATGCCAATCTCTTTAAGTGGGCTGTGCCTGAAGCTGGCCGATTGAAGAACAGCTGCAACAGACTGGCATCCACTGGAAGCAATTCTCCAACTGACTGCATTTGTCTCCTGTAGGACTCACCCTGTCACGCATGCACCACAGCTGGGACAAGACCTCACTCTCCTGTATATTTCCCAGAGTGTGCTGAGAAGAACCATGTTTATTGTAATGATCATTGGGTGCCTGCTCTCCAAGAAAGAGGGACCCTGAACAATAGAAGAGCATAGAATTTATACACTTTTGAGGTTGAGAAGCGGTAAACCTGAGGGAGCCGATTCGAGGATAGGTTTGGATAGGTGTTAAATGGGGGATAAATGGTTTTTTCTATTGAGGAATCTATGGCAAAAGACAATGGAATGTTGAGAGAAAAGGTACATGCTCTTAATAAGGAGAGAATCCCGAGGTTTCTCCCTTATTAGCAAAGGATTTCCTTAATGGGGTTGCCCCTCCCGCAAACCCTTCAGCAGACAGGTGATGGCCATCCCACTGTTTCAGGGTGATAGTATTAAGAGGGCTATTTTTGGCAGTGGAACATGGTCACTCTTGGGTCATGCAATAGCTTGTGGCTGAACCTGTTCTGCATGAGCAAAGAATGGCAGAAGGAAGCAAAGGAAAGAGTTTGCAAGAGAAGCAAGGCGGGGGGGGCAGAAAGAGAGGCAAGGGGGAGGGGGGAAAGGTTTCCAGCTTTATTTTATTAATTTTCCATCAAATATATCCAATTTTCCAGCAGCGACTCTTTTAAGGAACAGGCAAAGGTGTTTTGGTATCCTGCTCAAATGTTTGGTGCAGAGAGAGCAAAAAACAGGTAATAGAAAGTAGAGGAGGAGGGAAGTGCCAAGGCTTTTTTGGCAAAAAGGGAGATCTTAGGGAACCAGCCACCAACTCAGTTGTTGTAGGGACTGAAATATTGTGCAAACCATTCTGATTAAGTGTGCTGCAGGCAGGGGAGAAAAGAAAAAGAAAACAAAATGGGTTTCTTTAGGGAAAGGGCTGTCTGGGATATGCAAGCAGAGTGGGAGAAGAGACTTCTGAAATAGATACTGGCATTATAGCAAAGCAGAGTACAGAAAGCCGTACTGAGTGGGGTATTAAGGGGGTATGTGAAGTTGGGATTGGGTGGGTCAGAGGAATTCACAATTACCCCTGTGCTGATATCCAATCCCCGACCCCCCAAGATGCATGAGGGAAGTATTTGACATAGCTTGGACAACCAATTCCATTCCATTCCATTCCATTCCCCCCGAAATCCACTTATAAATTTCTATCACAGTCCCTCTTGGCACAAGGTCACGTTGCACTAAAGGCAGGGGTCCAGATACTGAAGTGGTGAAGCATGAGGAGAAGGTAGTTGAGGCAGGTCGGGATGTGAAGAAAAGGAGCACAAGTCTCTCCTTTTGGGGAGACGCTTAGAAGAGTTGGTCCTTAACTTGCACAGTCCAGCTCTAAAGGGGAGAGAAAGATCAAGTCCATGCCTCCAGAGTCCCACTGAAGTGACGCCTCCGAAGATTCCAGTGACCAGTGTGATTTCCCACGGGAATCAAAGGGTCCAGTCCATGCCTTCAGGAGGGAGAAAGCGGCTTAGGCGGTTGAATGCAGGGCAATTCACCCCTGCAAGCTATCTCTTACAATCTGCACGCCCAGTCTTCCGCAAGATACCCTGAGGTTCACTTGAGGGGTTTTACCTGGCCATTGTATGTGCTGTAGACACATGGCATATCAACCATCAAAGTTCATTTAGAGTTTCAGTGGATTATGAGAGAGTGCTGAGTTCACACCCACTCTCTCAAAGTCAAAATAGTCACAGATTTTAGAGTCATCCAGTGTAGACAGGGAATCTTCCTTGAGGCGTAGACATAGAGACCCAACAGTTATTCTACTGTTCAGCAATGGCAAGCAGGTACTGGAAATGTCAGTATATGCAGTGGTCAGCGGGAGGAAGAGGCAAGACCTTTCAGCCAGTGCAGGGAACTTGGCTTTAGACAGATTCACGCCCCAACTCAAGAGCTTGGAAAACCTCTCCTGGGCTGACAGCAATCCTCCTCATGAGTTCCTGCTGAAGTCTGCTAAACAAAAAGACAATCGTTAGCCACTCTTGTAGGGAGTCTCCTTTCTGTGGAGAAGTGAAGCCTTTTTTCCTGCAGGGCAGAATACTTTGCCTGCTTTCAAACAGCCAGTGCCTCCCTTCGCCCACACTTTTGCTCTTGTGGCCTCCAATTGCCTTTCCCCCTTTCCTTTACTCTGTGCAGGGGGTTTCCCTTCGGTCACATGAGGGAAGGTGATTTTGTGCAGGATCAGTTGCAGCACTCTCTCGCCCGCTGTGACGTTCATTTCAGGTCTCTCTGGGTCTAGGTGGGGAAGCATTCCTTGGTAGCCAGGGTCTATTACATCCTCCCCCCCCATACATCTATGCCCAGTAGTGCCAAGTCAGTTATTTTTTACTTACACTGACTTGGCACTGCTCACAGGCCCTGATTTACAGGGCAATAAGCATCAGGTTCTAACTTCCACACAGGGAACATGCAAACCTTCTCTCCTGGGGGACGTTTTGATACTGGGCTCAAAACTAGGTGGGGGTCAACAAATCGTTGATTGAGCTTCAGATGGCTTGATCCAATAGTGGTCTCCACCCTTCAACGATTTGTGGCCAGACAGAAGGTGGATTTGCTGCTTTGGGAGGCCTTACCTGTGAAAACCCAGTGCCAAGATCCCAAGAGATCTCCAAAAGATTGGCTTTACCTCACTGTGCATGGAGTGTCTGAGTCCCAGATCCAGTTGATCACCTTCATAGGGATCCTTGAGCCTTGTTAGGATTAATTACCTGATCATGTAGTGTAAGATGAAGCTGCTAGGCTGATTCTTACTACCACAGGGAAGACAAATCATGGGAGGTCAGCATACAGTGCATTCGGAAAGTATTCACACCCCCTTCACTTTTTTCAATTTTGTTATGTTGCAGCCGGATACTACGATCGTTCAAATTCATTTTTTTCCTCATTAATCTACACTCAGTACCCCATAATGACAAAGTGAAAACAGAATTTTAGAAATGTTACATTTAGGTTACATTTAGGTATTTAGGTTACAGGGATATCAACATATTGTATGATTAAATTAGGGTTTTGTTCTATTTTAGGACATGGGGCTTTCCCTAGCTTTGACACAACAATCTTTCTTTTTTCACACTGGTCGGATATAAAGGAAATGGGATATAAAGGAAAGGTGGGATAGAAATGGGGCAAAAGCAAAATTAAACCACTTCTTTCTATTCTGTTCCAAAGGAAAAATATTCTAAATATGAGGGAAATAACTAATAGCTGCAAGTATTATTGAATCATTTCCATTGGACTAATGTAACATTGTCACTTCCTCCCCCCACCCTTTTCTGTTTCAGAAATGGATGAAAGTGAACTTATTGTGCCCGGAACTTCCAGTGAGGTGTCAGAGGGGAACTTCCTGGAATCAAGCCAAGCAATTACACTCTTCATTGTGTTTGGCTTGTACATCTTCATCGGCACTTGGATTTGTTTGCGACAATGCAAGTAAGCCCCCCGTTGTGGAAAAGAGTCATTCTGTGGACAAGCATGTTCTTCAAGTGGGCTTCCCTCTCAAAAGGGCTGCTTTCGGACCCAAGATGGTCCTGTTCATTCTCAAGAGAGTGGCATCTCCAAGAGTCGGGGAGCCCTAGGGCAGTGAAAACCCTCAGTAGCTTCAGTGATAGGTCATAAGTCAGTAGCTTCAGTGATAACGGAAAAGCTAGGCTTGAGAAGCAAAGATGCCAATCCCTTTAAGTGGGCTGTGCTTGAAGCTGGCCGATTGAAGAACAGCTGCAACAGACTGGCATCCATTGGAAGCAATTCTCCAACTTACTGTATTTGTGTCCTGTAGGACTCAATCCCTCACGCATGCACCACAGCTGGGACAAGACCTCACTCTCCCCCCCTTTCACTCTCCCAAGTTTTGGACAATAAACTATATGGTCACCGTAATTGACTACATAATTGACTACCAACCCAGAAAACTCAAGGCTTTCTTGGATGCTATTCAGGGTCCTTGGAAAAGCCTATGTATGTATAAGGTTGTCTGGAAAACAGACTGTGCACGAGAACAAATCCTCTCCAAAACATAGCCCTAAATCCTCCATGATGCAAAAGTCACCCATGGCAGATGTCCAGGAAGTTTTCAACATCTCAGTCAGTGCACGAAGGGTTGATTGGAAAGTGCTTGAAAACTTTGGGGTATAGGAAAGGATCGATTCCCAGCCCCTTTGACTTTCACTATTTACAGTTGAGGCATCCAGCTTGGAGAGTGCCTTTCTGCATTAGGAAAGAACGTGTTATGTTCATTGAAAGGAAGACAACCCTAAAGACAGACATATCTCATTTTATCGCACTTCGCTTTGTGCTTTGCTGATATTGTGTCTTTTTACAAATTGAAGGTCTGTGGCAACCCTGCTTCAAGCAAGTCTCTCAGCACCATTTGTCCAACAGCAAGTGAAAGGAAGAGTCACACGTCTTTCACTTTAAATCAAAAGCTAGAAATGATTAAGCTTAGTGAGAAAGACATGTCAAAAGCTGAGATGGGCCAAAAGATAGGCCGAAAGCCAGGCCTCTTGCGACAAACAGCCAAGTTGGGAATGCAAAGAAAAGTTATTGAAGGAAATTAAAAGAGCTATTCCAGTGAACACATGAATGATAAGAAAGCGAAACAGCCTTATTGCTGATATGGAAAATGTTTTAGTGGACATAAGATCAAACCAGCCACAACATTCCCTTAAGCAAAGCCTAATACACAGCAAGGCCCTCTCTCTCTTCAGTTCTATGAAGGCTGAGAGAAGTGAGGAAGCTACAGGAGAAAAGTTGGAAGCTAGCAGAGCTTGGTTCATGAGGTTTCAGGAAAGAAGCCATCTCCATAACATAAAAGTGCAAGGTGAAGCAGCACGTGCTGATGTAGAAGCTGCAGCAAGTTATCCAGAAGATCTAGCTAATTGACGAATGTGGCTACACTAAACAAGAGATTTTCAATATGGACGAAATAGGATTTAGAATATTACGTAGACTTAGTTGATAAAGCAGCGGTAGGGTTTGACAGGATTGACTCCAATTTTGAAAGAAGTTCTCCTGTGGGTAAAATGCTATCAAATGGCATCACGTGCTACAGAGAATTCTTTCGTGAAAGGAAGAGTCAATCGATGTGGCAAACTTCATTGTTGCCTTATTTTAAGAAATTGCAACAGCCACCCCTGCCTTCAGCAACCACCACCCTGATCAGTCAGCAGCCATCAACATCAAGGCAAGACCCTCCACCAGCAAAAAGATTATGACTCGCTGACGGCTCAGATGATGATTAGTATTTTTTAGCCACAAACTATTTTTTAATTGAGGTATATACGTTGTTTTTTAAAAACATAATGCTATTGCACACTTAAGAAACTACAGCAATAGTGTAAACATAACTTTTGTATGCACTGGAAACCAAAAAATTTGTGTGACTTGTTTTACTGAGGTGGTCTGGAACCGAGCCCACAATATCTCCAAGGTAAGCCTGCATAAGACACCCTCCACCAAAGGAAAGATGATTCAAGAAAAAAAAAGACCTTATCTTATTCCCATTACTATATCCTCAGAGAATGTAAGGTTATCCTTCTTTTAAATTATTTGGGAAAATTACCGATTAGTAAGCCATGTATGATAACAACATCATTTTAAGCTTATATATAATGTTTCGTGACCTCAAATGCTTACAGTTGCCAAAAATACTTTAGAGTTGATAACAGAAAAGCAATATCTGCACCAAATAACAGAGTTGATCACTAAAAGATCAAATACTTAGGAATCTGTTTGCCAGAGAAATAACAAAGACCTTGAAATGAATAAATGATCAAAAAGTTTGGATTGACCAAAACCAGGGTTAAAGGCAGAAGCCAGTATTCATGGGCCCATCTGTTTCAAAGTGGTGATGCTACCTTATTTTGATAATTCCTCATTTCTGTGTATTTACGCATTCAATGCCTGCTAGCTCTCACTTTTAAAACTTTGTGAATTTCACAAGTTGAAATGGTGGTCCAACCATGAATGTATATTCTGTAGCATATAGCCGCCCAGAATCACGTAGGTGAGATGGGCAGCTAGGTACATTGAACAAACAAACAAACAGATATTTCTAAGAAAAACGCTGATTGCTTCATTAGCAAGCTTGCAAAGAGAGCTCCAACAGACGTCTTATCTGAGGGGACTCCAGCTGAAAAGGCACTGTAATTGTTTCCTGTACAGCTCCTTTGCACAACTAATATCAGGATTGCAGGAGTGATTTTGCCACCTTCTGGAAAGAAGCTGCAGTGAAACTGAATTTTGTGCCCTTTCCAACCGAGGGTCACATTCCAGTGGCTACCTGGAGGGCACGTCTTCATGGCCTTTGTGCAGTAACACACCTTCATCCTTTCTGATTAGAACTAAGCAGCAGCCAACTTCTCCTCTGGCATTGTCTGGGTTTCAGAGATAGGCAAACGATATAAACAACCGACCCTGGAAAAGCACAAGAAGGGGACTCCGTTCCCTCCTAAGCTGTGGGCTTCCGATTTTGGCTTCGCTTTGTGGTCAGTTAGAATTCGTAAACGCTGTCGCTTGCCTATCACAATTCCATCTTTAAGAAAGGCAAGACAGACACAACAATTTCATTGTTCAATCCATTTTTAAAGCGTTATCGGTAAGATCTATGCCAGACATTTCCGTGGAAGCTTTTAAAACTGGTTAGACTTGGGAGACATCTTGCCAGAAAAACAGATAGTGCTCCCCTCTCCATCCTGAATTAGAAATACCACTTTGCAGAAAAATATGTCACCGTCAGCCCAACGGGCTTTTGACTTTAATGGGACAATGGAAGACCAAAGCTTACAACCTGCGCATCGCCCTCTTTTCTTATCCACAGATTACATGACGATCCTCAACAGGACACCTGTCAGAAGCAATACCAACCGGAAAGGTATGCAACTTTATTCTACTTTAATCTTTGAATCAACTTCATATCAATATTATACTGGACTACTTAAACAAAGTGTGCCTAAATTACTGAAGGAATACACTGCAACCCTGTTATACTCAGGTAACAAACTCTTCTATTATACCCCCTAATAAGGTTAAGGAGGAGGACAGCAAAGGCCTTGGTTTTCTCCTGCAATTGCCCTTTAATGCAGATTAACTTTAATCAAAACAAAGCCCAAGAAAGTAAATCTGAAGCACCGGTTAGTATGGTCTGAGCAGATGGTATGTTTTAAATGCCGATGGATTGGTTTCCAAGTCGCAGGAGTATATAATGCTTCTATTAACTTATGCTTTCTAAAATGCTGAAAGGAACTTATTGGCTACTAGGCCTTTTCCTTCTTACACCGGAGGAATCTAATACATTCCTGCTACGGGTAAACGTTTGGGGCCAAAGCACAGACACATCTCCTCTATACAGCCCAATCAGGCCTGTGCAATAATGTTGCTGATCGGCTTTCTTTAAGCCAAACTGTTGAGGAAGCTGTTCCAGGCAGCAGGCTGTGTGCTGAAAGTGGCCCTTCATGCTGAAGTAGCCTTGTCCAAAGCTGAGAATGATTAACTCTTTCATCCTTGGTCAAATCTAATGGTTTGCCCACAAAGTTTGGCCTCAGTAACTTTCAGATTTTCCTGGCCATGAGGAATGGAGGTTAAGAGGCTAAGCTATTCGCATTTTCCTCAATAGCTATTGGTTTGGGATTACTAATAGGCCAAGGCAGAGTTCAGAGAAAGGATTCTAGATATGGAAAGTTAATCTGAATGTAGTAGAAGCTACACTAAAGTTCAGTTCAGGAACCGGGTGAATGGTCTTAAGCCAGCTAGGAAGGTTGACTTTATTGTACTTAAATATCAGTGTAACTGTGCTTTAGCATCTTACCCTCAGCAGGTTCAGAGGGCATATAAAGAAAGACTCCTTATGGTGATAATATTTATCGTTGCGATCTGAAGCAGGTGAATTTCTGGTTCATGTTTTATTATACTGTAATATATTATTACACAATATATTATACAATATAACTGAGGCTCTGTGGCTTGGATGGGGAGGAACCATCTCCAACTCAATCCTAGCAAGACCGAGTGGTTCTGGCTATTTGGGCCACCCAGATCTGGGGATATTCCATCTCTGACCTTGGATACTTCCCCATTCCAGAGTGGTGTGCAAGCTCGGGGTCTTCCTGGATTCACTGCTCCTGCTCGATGAGCAAGTGCTGGCTGTGGCCAGGAAGGCCTTTGCACAGCTTCATCTGGTGCTCCTCCTTTTGGGGAGGTCCGTCAGACAGTCACTTTGCCCACCTTGCTGGCTGGGGAATTCTGCAAGTTAAAGTCCATACGTCTTAAAGTTGCCAAGTTTGAGAAACACTAGTCTACAACATGAGATTTTCAGTGTTCAAAAATGTTACCCCTGCACACACAGAGTGCTAAGGGGTCGCATGTGTCCTACTCCTATGTTTCTACACTAGTTTACTGAAAGGAGGACAACTGTTTCAGCAAAGTGAAAATCAGGGAAGTGAACATCCTGATTTCTAATGCTTGTTTTCAAATACCATTCTCCAAATACAGTAATTGCTCAAAGGCTGAGTTTCATATATCTATAACACTGCATAGGCACCAATGGGATCAAGTGCCCCAGGTTTTGCAGTCCCCGCTCATCACACTGGAGAAAGAGATTGTCACAGGAAACAGGCCCAGCAGAATCCATGATGAATGGTGCTGTTCCTTGAGCTCTGCAACAGCAACTGGTCAGCAGGAGCAGGTGAGGGCTCAGTCGGGCAATCAGGGCCCAGTTCCTGATGGGGTGGTCACTCCCTAGACAGGTCAGTATCTTCAGTGATAAGGGAAAAGCTAGGCTTGAGAAGCAAAGATGCCAATCTCTTTAAGTGGGCTGTGCCTGAAGCTGGCCGATTGAAGAACAGCTGCAACAGACTGGCATCCACTGGAAGCAATTCTCCAACTGACTGCATTTGTCTCCTGTAGGACTCACCCTGTCACGCATGCACCACAGCTGGGACAAGACCTCACTCTCCTGTATATTTCCCAGAGTGTGCTGAGAAGAACCATGTTTATTGTAATGATCATTGGGTGCCTGCTCTCCAAGAAAGAGGGACCCTGAACAATAGAAGAGCATAGAATTTATACACTTTTGAGGTTGAGAAGCGGTAAACCTGAGGGAGCCGATTCGAGGATAGGTTTGGATAGGTGTTAAATGGGGGAGAAATGGTTTTTTCTATTGAGGAATCTATGGCAAAAGACAATGGAATGTTGAGAGAAAAGGTACATGCTCTTAATAAGGAGAGAATCCCGAGGTTTCTCCCTTATTAGCAAAGGATTTCCTTAATGGGGTTGCCCCTCCCGCAAACCCTTCAGCAGACAGGTGATGGCCATCCCACTGTTTCAGGGTGATAGTATTAAGAGGGCTATTTTTGGCAGTGGAACATGGTCACTCTTGGGTCATGCAATAGCTTGTGGCTGAACCTGTTCTGCATGAGCAAAGAATGGCAGAAGGAAGCAAAGGAAAGAGTTTGCAAGAGAAGCAAGGCGGGGGGGGCAGAAAGAGCGGCACGGGGGCGGGGGGAAAGGTTTCCAGCTTTATTTTATTAATTTTCCATCAAATATATCCAATTTTCCAGCAGCGACTCTTTTAAGGAACAGGCAAAGGTGTTTTGGTATCCTGCTCAAATGTTTGGTGCAGAGAGAGCAAAAAACAGGTAATAGAAAGTAGAGGAGGAGGGAAGTGCCAAGGCTTTTTTGGCAAAAAGGGAGATCTTAGGGAACCAGCCACCAACTCAGTTGTTGTAGGGACTGAAATATTGTGCAAACCATTCTGATTAAGTGTGCTGCAGGCAGGGGAGAAAAGAAAAAGAAAACAAAATGGGTTTCTTTAGGGAAAGGGCTGTCTGGGATATGCAAGCAGAGTGGGAGAAGAGACTTCTGAAATAGATACTGGCATTATAGCAAAGCAGAGTACAGAAAGCCGTACTGAGTGGGGTATTATGGGGGTTTGTGATGTTGGGATTGGGTGGGTCAGAGGAATTCACAATTACCCCTGTGCTGATATCCAATCCCCAACCCCCCAAGATGCATGAGGGAAGTATTTGACATAGCTTGGACAACCAATTCCATTCCATTCCATTCCATTCCCCCCGAAATCCACTTATAAATTTCTATCACAGTCCCTCTTGGCACAAGGTCACGTTGCACTAAAGGCAGGGGTCCAGATACTGAAGTGGTGAAGCATGAGGAGAAGGTAGTTGAGGCAGGTCGGGATGTGAAGAAAAGGAGCACAAGTCTCTCCTTTTGGGAGACGCTTAGAAGAGTTGGTCCTTAACTTGCACAGTCCAGCTCTAAAGGGGAGAGAAAGATCAAGTCCATGCCTCCAGAGTCCCACTGAAGTGACGCCTCCGAAGATTCCAGTGACCAGTGTGATTTCCCACGGGAATCAAAGGGTCCAGTCCATGCCTTCAGGAGGGAGAAAGCGGCTTAGGCGGTTGAATGCAGGGCAATTCACCCCTGCAAGCTATCTCTTACAATCTGCACGCCCAGTCTTCCGCAAGATACCCTGAGGTTCACTTGAGGGGTTTTACCTGGCCATTGTATGTGCTGTAGACACATGGCATATCAACCATCAAAGTTCATTTAGAGTTTCAGTGGATTATGAGAGAGTGCTGAGTTCACACCCACTCTCTCAAAGTCAAAATAGTCACAGATTTTAGAGTCATCCAGTGTAGACAGGGAATCTTCCTTGAGGCGTAGACATAGAGACCCAACAGTTATTCTACTGTTCAGCAATGGCAAGCAGGTACTGGAAATGTCAGTATATGCAGTGGTCAGCGGGAGGAAGAGGCAAGACCTTTCAGCCAGTGCAGGGAACTTGGCTTTAGACAGATTCACGCCCCAACTCAAGAGCTTGGAAAACCTCTCCTGGGCTGACAGCAATCCTCCTCATGAGTTCCTGCTGAAGTCTGCTAAACAAAAAGACAATCGTTAGCCACTCTTGTAGGGAGTCTCCTTTCTGTGGAGAAGTGAAGCCTTTTTCCTGCAGGGCAGAATACTTTGCCTGCTTTCAAACAGCCAGTGCCTCCCTTCGCCCACACTTTTGCTCTTGTGGCCTCCAATTGCCTTTCCCCCTTTCCTTTACTCTGTGCAGGGGGTTTCCCTTCGGTCACATGAGGGAAGGTGATTTTGTGCAGGATCAGTTGCAGCACTCTCTCGCCCGCTGTGACGTTCATTTCAGGTCTCTCTGGGTCTAGGTGGGGAAGCATTCCTTGGTAGCCAGGGTCTATTACATCCTCCCCCCCCATACATCTATGCCCAGTAGTGCCAAGTCAGTTATTTTTTACTTACACTGACTTGGCACTGCTCACAGGCCCTGATTTACAGGGCAATAAGCATCAGGTTCTAACTTCCACACAGGGAACATGCAAACCTTCTCTCCTGGGGGGACGTTTTGATACTGGGCTCAAAACTAGGTGGGGGTCAACAAATCGTTGATTGAGCTTCAGATGGCTTGATCCAATAGTGGTCTCCACCCTTCAACGATTTGTGGCCAGACAGAAGGTGGATTTGCTGCTTTGGGAGGCCTTACCTGTGAAAACCCAGTGCCAAGATCCCAAGAGATCTCCAAAAGATTGGCTTTACCTCACTGTGCATGGAGTGTCTGAGTCCCAGATCCAGTTGATCACCTTCATAGGGATCCTTGAGCCTTGTTAGGATTAATTACCTGATCATGTAGTGTAAGATGAAGCTGCTAGGCTGATTCTTACTACCACAGGGAAGACAAATCATGGGAGGTCAGCATACAGTGCATTCGGAAAGTATTCACACCCCCTTCACTTTTTCAATTTTGTTATGTTGCAGCCGGATACTACGATCGTTCAAATTCATTTTTTTCCTCATTAATCTACACTCAGTACCCCATAATGACAAAGTGAAAACAGAATTTTAGAAATGTTACATTTAGGTTACATTTAGGTATTTAGGGTACAGGGATATCAACATATTGTATGATTAAATTAGGGTTTTGTTCTATTTTAGGACATGGGGCTTTCCCTAGCTTTGACACAACAATCTTTCTTTTTCACACTGGTCGGATATAAAGGAAATGGGATATAAAGGAAAGGTGGGATAGAAATGGGGCAAAAGCAAAATTAAACCACTTCTTTCTATTCTGTTCCAAAGGAAAAATATTCTAAATATGAGGGAAATAACTAATAGCTGCAAGTATTATTGAATCATTTCCATTGGACTAATGTAACATTGTCACTTCCGCCACCCACCCTTTTCTGTTTCAGAAATGGATGAAAGTGAACTTATTGTGCCCGGAACTTCCAGTGAGGTGTCAGAGGGGAACTTCCTGGAATCAAGCCAAGCAATTACACTCTTCATTGTGTTTGGCTTGTACATCTTCATCGGCACTTGGATTTGTTTGCGACAATGCAAGTAAGCCCCCCGTTGTGGAAAAGAGTCATTCTGTGGACAAGCACGTTCTTCAAGTGGGCTTCCCTCTCAAAAGGGCTGCTTTCGGACCCAAGATGGTCCTGTTCATTCTCAAGAGAGTGGCATCTCCAAGAGTCGGGGAGCCCTAGGGCAGTGAAAACCCTCAGTAGCTTCAGTGATAGGTCATAAGTCAGTAGCTTCAGTGATAACGGAAAAGCTAGGCTTGAGAAGCAAAGATGCCAATCCCTTTAAGTGGGCTGTGCTTGAAGCTGGCCGATTGAAGAACAGCTGCAACAGACTGGCATCCATTGGAAGCAATTCTCCAACTTACTGTATTTGTGTCCTGTAGGACTCAATCCCTCACGCATGCACCACAGCTGGGACAAGACCTCACTCTCCCCCCCTTTCACTCTCCCAAGTTTTGGACAATAAACTATATGGTCACCGTAATTGACTACATAATTGACTACCAACCCAGAAAACTCAAGGCTTTCTTGGATGCTATTCAGGGTCCTTGGAAAAGCCTATGTATGTATAAGGTTGTCTGGAAAACAGACTGTGCACGAGAACAAATCCTCTCCAAAACATAGCCCTAAATCCTCCATGATGCAAAAGTCACCCATGGCAGATGTCCAGGAAGTTTTCAACATCTCAGTCAGTGCACGAAGGGTTGATTGGAAAGTGCTTGAAAACTTTGGGGTATAGGAAAGGATCGATTCCCAGCCCCTTTGACTTTCACTATTTACAGTTGAGGCATCCAGCTTGGAGAGTGCCTTTCTGCATTAGGAAAGAACGTGTTATGTTCATTGAAAGGAAGACAACCCTAAAGACAGACATATCTCATTTTATCGCACTTCGCTTTGTGCTTTGCTGATATTGTGTCTTTTTACAAATTGAAGGTCTGTGGCAACCCTGCTTCAAGCAAGTCTCTCAGCACCATTTGTCCAACAGCAAGTGAAAGGAAGAGTCACACGTCTTTCACTTTAAATCAAAAGCTAGAAATGATTAAGCTTAGTGAGAAAGACATGTCAAAAGCTGAGATGGGCCAAAAGATAGGCCGAAAGCCAGGCCTCTTGCGACAAACAGCCAAGTTGGGAATGCAAAGAAAAGTTATTGAAGGAAATTAAAAGAGCTATTCCAGTGAACACATGAATGATAAGAAAGCGAAACAGCCTTATTGCTGATATGGAAAATGTTTTAGTGGACATAAGATCAAACCAGCCACAACATTCCCTTAAGCAAAGCCTAATACACAGCAAGGCCCTCTCTCTCTTCAGTTCTATGAAGGCTGAGAGAAGTGAGGAAGCTACAGGAGAAAAGTTGGAAGCTAGCAGAGCTTGGTTCATGAGGTTTCAGGAAAGAAGCCATCTCCATAACATAAAAGTGCAAGGTGAAGCAGCACGTGCTGATGTAGAAGCTGCAGCAAGTTATCCAGAAGATCTAGCTAATTGACGAATGTGGCTACACTAAACAAGAGATTTTCAATATGGACGAAATAGGATTTAGAATATTACGTAGACTTAGTTGATAAAGCAGCGGTAGGGTTTGACAGGATTGACTCCAATTTTGAAAGAAGTTCTCCTGTGGGTAAAATGCTATCAAATGGCATCACGTGCTACAGAGAATTCTTTCGTGAAAGGAAGAGTCAATCGATGTGGCAAACTTCATTGTTGCCTTATTTTAAGAAATTGCAACAGCCACCCCTGCCTTCAGCAACCACCACCCTGATCAGTCAGCAGCCATCAACATCAAGGCAAGACCCTCCACCAGCAAAAAGATTATGACTCGCTGACGGCTCAGATGATGATTAGTATTTTTTAGCCACAAACTATTTTTTAATTGAGGTATATACGTTGTTTTTTTAAAACATAATGCTATTGCACACTTAAGAAACTACAGCAATAGTGTAAACATAACTTTTGTATGCACTGGAAACCAAAAAATTTGTGTGACTTGTTTTACTGAGGTGGTCTGGAACCGAGCCCACAATATCTCCAAGGTAAGCCTGCATAAGACACCCTCCACCAAAGGAAAGATGATTCAAGAAAAAAAAAGACCTTATCTTATTCCCATTACTATATCCTCAGAGAATGTAAGGTTATCCTTCTTTTAAATTATTTGGGAAAATTACCGATTAGTAAGCCATGTATGATAACAACATCATTTTAAGCTTATATATAATGTTTCGTGACCTCAAATGCTTACAGTTGCCAAAAATACTTTAGAGTTGATAACAGAAAAGCAATATCTGCACCAAATAACAGAGTTGATCACTAAAAAGATCAAATACTTAGGAATCTGTTTGCCAGAGAAATAACAAAGACCTTGAAATGAATAAATGATCAAAAAGTTTGGATTGACCAAAACCAGGGTTAAAGGCAGAAGCCAGTATTCATGGGCCCATCTGTTTCAAAGTGGTGATGCTACCTTATTTTGATAATTCCTCATTTCTGTGTATTTACGCATTCAATGCCTGCTAGCTCTCACTTTTAAAACTTTGTGAATTTCACAAGTTGAAATGGTGGTCCAACCATGAATGTATATTCTGTAGCATATAGCCGCCCAGAATCACGTAGGTGAGATGGGCAGCTAGGTACATTGAACAAACAAACAAATAGATATTTCTAAGAAAAACGCTGATTGCTTCATTAGCAAGCTTGCAAAGAGAGCTCCAACAGACGTCTTATCTGAGGGGACTCCAGCTGAAAAGGCACTGTAATTGTTTCCTGTACAGCTCCTTTGCACAACTAATATCAGGATTGCAGGAGTGATTTTGCCACCTTCTGGAAAGAAGCTGCAGTGAAACTGAATTTTGTGCCCTTTCCAACCGAGGGTCACATTCCAGTGGCTACCTGGAGGGCAGGTCTTCATGGCCTTTGTGCAGTAACACACCTTCATCCTTTCTGATTAGAACTAAGCAGCAGCAAGTTTGAGAAACACTAGTCTACAACATGAGATTTTCAGTGTTCAAAAATGTTACCCCTGCACACACAGAGTGCTAAGGGGTCGCATGTGTCCTACTCCTATGTTTCTACACTAGTTTACTGAAAGGAGGACAACTGTTTCAGCAAAGTGAAAATCAGGGAAGTGAACATCCTGATTTCTAATGCTTGTTTTCAAATACCATTCTCCAAATACAGTAATTGCTCAAAGGCTGAGTTTCATATATCTATAACACTGCATAGGCACCAATGGGACCAAGTGCTGACAGTAAGGAATTAATAGCTGCTACCCTCAAATCTGTATATTAAAATTTATTTTGGAAAGTTTGGAAATGGCAAAAACACGCTTTGCTCCTGGCCGATCTCTTTCTTCCCATTTCTTGGTATGGTAAATTACTTTTAAAGAATGAACACAAATGTGCTGAATACTATCAAAACATTATTCAGATTGTATACATGGCAACTTTGTGACTTCTGAACATATTCAAAAGGAAATAAAAATGGTTACATTTATAGAGGTGGAACTCATCAATATATTTCCCAAGTGAATATTCAAAGCTAGTTCATTCCCTCGCCTTTTGTTACTTCTAGATGTATCTGAAATTGTTTAATGTGACTGTTCACCCACCCCCTCAAAATCAATCTCAATTCTTGACTGTTGCTTTTTAATTCCAGGAAGTTCTTTCTTTTTCCATACTGCCTTCCTTCACAGAACTGGGGACTCAGTCAGCTGATAATACCACAAAGTAGCTTGGAGCCCACACCAATTCATTGCCCCATCCCATTAAGGTGAGAAACACCCAAATATTTCCTCTCACAGAGCTGTTGGTAAGAAGTGTAGGTTGCCCAGATTTGGGGGGGGGGGGTAGTACTGTTTTTTGTTTCTGTTTTTTCTTCCTTCTGGGTTGCTTGGTGGTGGGGATGCAAGGGGTGGGGGCACTCACCTGCAACCTTGACATGCTGAGGAGCTCTTCGCAGCAGAGTGTGCTACGGAGCCTCTGCTGCAGCCATCCCTGAAGCTGCCGGGTGCCTGCTGCTGAGACAATGGCAGGGCAGACAAGTGGAGTAGGTGATGCTGGTGCCAGCTGGAGGTCGCGGCAGAGGCAGAGGCTGGAGCCCCTGGGGCCTTGGAGCCTTCTTGGAACAGAAGGGCAGAGCCAGAGGACCATCGGGCATGTGTCATCAGGTATTACTGCATCACAGATACCGTGCCTCGAGGGACCAGGCTGGAATGCTGCCGTGGAGGCCGATGAGGGATGGAGGATGCCGCAGGAGCGATTGGACGCAGTCGCAAGGTTGGTAGAGGTGGCAGTGTTGCAGGTGGTGGAGGTGGCGGACGTGGTGAAGCTGGTCCTGGCTATACAGAGTGGAGGCTGAGCAAGCTCTAATATTGAGAGACTCTGCTGTATGCCCATTTCCCCCATGGACTTCTGCTGGATTTGGGATGTTGTTCACCCACCTGGGCTGGGGGAGGGGGAGGCTGACCATGGCCACGGGAGCTCCTTGGGAGGCCCAGGTGCGGCAGTTGTAGAGTGCCACGAGCAGAGCAGCTGGTGAGGCCTTCGGACCATAGGGAGGATCAAGCAGATAACTGAATGTGAGACCTCTAACTTAAGGTGGGCCTTCAGGAACAGTGGGGATTGTTGCTGCTGTACTGCCCTCCCTGCTGCCCAGCCTCATCCCTGCTTGAGCTGCTGGATTCCATGGCCATGGGATGGTGATGGAGTCCTTGAGGCTGATGGTCCTTCGGGATTTTAACCTGCCACCTGGTGATGTGGTGTCTGGGGCAGCTCAGGAGTTCCCTCAGGTCCGAGAGGGAGCTTGGGACTTTCCCTGAGGATCTGGTGGGCAGTTCAGCCGAGGCCTTGGCGGCTGCCTGGAATAGGTGGGTCACTAAAGTCCTGGACTAGATTGCTCCTTTGCGGTCTCTCTCCCTGTGCGCCAATCCCGGGACGTACCTTGGTTCTCCATGCAACTCCGGGAGATAGAGCAGTGCCTGGAACGCTGTTGGAGGAAGACAAGGAGTCAATCCGACTGAACATGAGTCAGAGCTCGTATCTGAATCTACATCATGGTGATAAAGACAGCAAAACGTTGTTACTTCTCCACACTTATCACATCTGCCGATAGCTGCCAACTGGGTCTGTTTAGAGTGACCCGTTCCCTGTCACAGGAAGCTGGGTTTCAGGATCATCTGGAGAGCCACAGTGAAGACATTCATGCTATTGGGTGGATAAAGCCACCTGCTCAGTTGGACTCTGAGCAGGGTCAAGTGAGGCGCCCAAGGCACAGTCTTGTGAGGTTACTGGACTGAGTTTGATTCTGTGACTCCCTGTGGACAAGGTCTGCCGAACAGACTTTGGCTCAATTCTGACATGACTGAGTGGCTATGGCTGTCTGGTCCCCTGGGGTCAGGGACATCCCCATTGTGGCTCTTGGATGGGGTTGCACTTTCCCATTCAAGATTGGTGTGCGACTTGGGGTCTTCCTGGACTCACAGCTACTGCTCAAAGAGTAGGTGGCACCTGTGGCCAAGAGGACCTTTGCATAGGTCAAACCTGTGGGCTAGTTGCGCCCTTTCCTCAACCAGGAGGACTTGCAGACGGTCACTCAAGCCCTCTCCCCTCACAATTAGACTACTGCAATACACTCTAAGTGGGGCTGCCCTTTAACACCATCTACAAGCTACAGCTGGTTTAAAGTGCAGCAGTGCAAACAGTAATGGGCACTTCTCATTTTTCCCACGTGTCACCTCCAGTATGTGAGCGGCATCGGCTACCGGTTGGCTTCCGAGTGCCATTCAAGGCGCTGGTTGTCACCTCTAAAGCCCTTCATGGCATAGGACCTGGTTACCTGAGGGACTGCCTTTCTCCCATTCTTTCTGCCCACCCAGTACATTTGAGCAGAGCGGGTGTGCTCCAGGTCCCTTCTGTTAAAGGTTGTCATCTTTTGGGACCCAGGAAGCACAACTTCTCTGTTACAGTGACTCCCCCCAGAGATTTCCGCAGCTCTTACCCTTCTGATATTCAGGAAACTCTTAAAACCCTGGTTGTTCTCCCAGTCCTTGGGACAGGGTGTTTTAAGTGGGACAGCACTATGCCATAATCTTTATCATGACTCCTTGAATGGCTTGGCATATTGTTTTTCAGTTGGCCAGGTTTCTTTTTTAATTGTATCTCTGACCAGTCAGGATCAATATCCGGAACAATTCTAGAGCACGTTATAAACAGATTGACCGATAAGTACCTTGAAAACAACAGAAGTCAACATGGGTTTGTTAAGAACAAATCTAGCTAGACTGTGTTAATTTTTATGTTAGGCAACTTCCTTAGTAAATTGTGGAAGAGTTGGTGAATTGTGAAAGTATCAAAAATGAACTGCAGAAAATTCTACAAGAAAGCTACCTGCATCAGACCTGTTTGTATATAAAATTGCAAAGTGTATAGCTACTTATCTGTGAACATATCAATGTTTCTGTTTTACAGAAATCAAAGAAAACATATTTTAAATGTGATATATAAGCAGGACAGTTTTTACTGCTTCAGTTTAGTAATGCAGAAGTGTGTAACTGTTTATTTAACTAATGCTAACTGTTGACAAGTCCAACCCCTGCGCACTAAGCCATTCATTATGCCATCCTGGAGGCAGTGAAGGTTTGGATGGGGAGGGACCGTCTCCAACTCAATCCTACCAAGACTGAGTGGCTGGGTGTTTGGACCACCCAGATCTGGGGATATTCCAACTTCAACGTTGCATGGGGTTCCACTTTCCCATTCAAGGATGGCCTGCAATTTGGAGGTCTTCTTGGACTCACAGCTCCTGCTCAGACCATATTTACCAAGCAGCATAGGTGGGCATGGAAAGCTGCAAGTACACCAGACAGCTGAAGAAGACAAAAGGGCATCGGAAGAACATCTGAAGAACAGTGAAGAAGATGCACTGAAGCTAGTACAACATGAAGACTTACTGAATACCAAACTGGCCTGTAAGAAAGACCAAAGGAAGAAAAGAAAAGAGACATGGCATGGAAATATCATATGGCCAGGACATAAAAAAACTAGCAGGCAAAGCAGATAACAAGAAGACCTGGCAATGGCTAAGAGCGGGAAAGTGGAAGAAAGAGACAGAGGGGCTAATTCAGGCCGCACAGGACCAAGCCTTAAGAACAAATGCCTACAAAGCCAGAATTGAGAAGAGAGCAACAGACAGCAAATGCCCCCTCTGCAAAGAAGCTGAAGAAACAGTGGACCACCTAGTTAGCTGTTGCACCAAGACTGTACAGACTGATTACAAACAGCGGCATGACAAGGTAGCAACAATGGTGCATTGGAATATCTGCAAGAAATACCACTTGCTTGCAAGCAAGAACTGGTGGGACCAATGCAGGATTACGTTTGCTGGGCAGATGTTATGGGAGACAGGCGGTCCCTCCAGTAACCGGGTCCAATGGCATAGTATTAATTGCTCTATTCCCCTCCTGATGTCTTAAACAGAATTAATATTCCTGTCCAAATATTTGCTTATTGCCTGAGAAAAAGCCCCAGGCACAAATAGAATACATTTCAATACGCTACATGACTAAAAGAACAGCAGATCTCTTGCTCTAGAATTAAGCAGATACTCAGATCAATTTGGAGTACTCACAAGAACCACATTCATGTTACTCCAGGACTCCTAAGGCCATAAACATTTCACATGGGCAACACTCCAGCTAAATCAGACATCTGTCACTTAAAGGAACCAAAATGTCAAAGGACTGGATCTCCAGAAAGCAGGCATCACAGTTGGTCTGAAAGAAAAGCATATACATTTTCTATGACTTATCTATCTGAGGGAAGGGCACTGCTAGTTCCTGGTGGTTTCAGGTAGATCCCATGGAATCCACACTGGCTGAGTGCCACTAAAGAGTCACCATTCCCTTCTGAGCTGAAAAGAGGGGGGGGGATTCCAAGGCCGTTGGTGGCAGTTGGGACGCTGGGAGAGTTGGTCTTGGGGATAAGAGAAGTGAGTGGGTGAAGGACTGGTTCAAAGGAAAAGACAAGTTGTGTGTAGAAAGAGAGAGGTATTGTGGTTTCTTTTGGTTTTTGTTTTTTCCCTTTTCTGGGTTTCTGGGTTGGGAGAATTGGCCTTGGAGGCTATAAAAGCTGAGTGGAGCAAGTATTTGTCGAAACGGAGATAGAAGCTGTGTGGGAAGAGAGCTGGTGACCTCTCTTTAGGTGGCCCAGACTTGGTTTCTCCTGTTGGTTTTCTTGTCCTGCTTTGGGTTTTTAGGTTGGAATGGGCTGGCCTTGGAACTACAAAAGTTGAGCGGATCAAGAGTTGTCCAAAAGAAAACTGGGAGCTGGGTGGAGGGAGAGGTATTGCAATCTATCTAGGTTACAGGGATATCAACATATTGTATGATTAAATTAGGTTTTTGTTCTATTTTAGGACATGGGGCTTTCCCTAGCTTTGACACAACAATCTTTCTTTCTTCACACTGGTTGGATATAAAGGAAATGGGATATAAAGGAAAGGTGGGATAGAAATGGGGGAAAAGCAAAATTAAACCACTTCTTTCTATTCTGCTCCAATGGAAAAATATTCTAAATATCAGGGCAAATAACTAACAGCCGCAAGTATTATTGAATCATTTCCATTGGACTAACTTAACATTTTCACTTCTTCTCCCCACCCTTTTCTGTTTCAGAAATGGACGAAAGTGAGCTTATTGTGCCTGGAGGTTCCAGTGAGGTGTCAGAGGGGAACTTCCTAGAATCCAACCAAGCAATTACACTTTTCATTGTGTTTGGCTTGTACACCTTCATTGGCACTTGGATTTGTCTGCGACAATGCAAGTAAGCCCCCCGTTGTGGAAAAGAGTCATTCTGTGGACAAGCACGTTCTTCAAGTGCGCTTCCCTCTCAAAAGGGCTGCTTTCGGACCCAAAATCCTCCTGTTCATTCTCAAGAGAGTGGCATCTCCAAGAGTCGGGGAGCCCTAGGGCAGTGAAAACCCTCAGAAATTTTGGTTGAACTGCTTTCAGATGCACTACTTTACGACAAATCATAATAACCTGATTATTAGTGTCAAGAAAATAATGTATACGTTATTTCATTCTCCTTTTGTTCTTCAATCCCCAGGAAAAGGTTTTGCAGTGGAAGAGTGTCGCCGCTAGAACCCACCTCCGACAGCAGCACCACCACAGAAAGCTGGGTATCGGCGCCATTTCCCACTGAAATAAAAATAATAAATGAAAGAAGACCTGATTATACCCCAAAATACCTTGGACTTCCATTAGTACAAGTTTAGGATGTAGTATTAGTTTAAGTTAATCCTGTTGTTAGTTTTTCAATTTCTGTTACTTGTTTATGTTATTTAAATATTAAATGTTTATTTTTTGTTCAACATTATCAGTACGTCTGTATGATTTTTTTCTGGGGGTGAATTATGATCCAGTCCCCATTAGTGTAATTAATAGTAAGATGTCAGTTATTGGCTGTAGCAAGTGTTCTGAAAGCACTAGTAGAGGACAGTAAGTTGCCAGAAGACCTCAAATAGCTGGATAGGCTCACGGCTCTTGTACATTTGCAGCTTTGGATCCTGAGCCACCCAAAGGAGCCAGGAGGGCCTCTATACTAGGAGTGTTGCAATGGTCAGTTCCCATTACTGTACTCGCAGGGAAGCAGGTGCTTAGAGCCCCGGGTTTTGCGGTCCCCGCTCATCACACTGGAGAAAGGGATAGTCACAGGAAACAGGCCCAGCAGAATCCATGATGAAGGGTGCTGTTCCTTGGGCTCTGCAACAGCAACTGGTCAGCAGGAGCAGGTGAAGGCCCAGTCGGGCAACCAGGGCCCAGTTCCTGATGGGGTGGTCACTCCCTAGACAGGTCAGTAGCTTCAGTGATAAGGGAAAAGCTAGGCTTGAGAAGCAAAGATGCCAATCTCTTTAAGTGGGCTGTGCTTGAAGCTGGCCGATTGAAGAACAGCTGCAACAGACTGGCATCCATTGGACAACGAATTCAATTCAATTCAATTCAGTTCCGTTCCGTTCCCCCCTGAAGTCCACTTATACATTTCTACCATGGTCCCTCTTGGCACAGGGTCACATTGTACTAAAGGCAGGGGTCCAGATACCGAAGTGGTGAAGCATGAGGAGAAGTTAGTTGAGGCAGGTCGGGATGTGAAGAAAAGGAGCACAAGTCTCTCCTTTTGGGGAGAGGCTTAGAAGAGTAGGTCCTTAACTTGCACAGTTCAGCTCTAAAGGGGAGAGAAAGATCAAGTCCATGCCTCCAGAGTCCCACTGAAGTGACGCCTCAGAAGATTCCAGTGACCAGTGTGATTTCCCACGGGAATCAAAGGGTCCAGTCCATGCCTTCAGGAGGGAGAAAGCGGCTTAGGCGGTTGAATACAGGGCAATTCACCCCTGCAAGCTCTCTCTTACAATCTGCACGCCCAGTCTTCCGCAAGATACCCTGAGGTTCACTTGAGGGGTTTTACCTGGCCATTGTATGTGCTGTAGACACATGGCATATCAACCATCAAAGTTCATTTAGAGTTTCAGTGGATTATGAGAGAGTGCTGAGTTCACACCCACTCTCTCAAAGTCAAAATAGTCACAGATTTTAGAGTCATCCAGTGTAGACAGGGAATCTTCCTTGAGGCATAGACATAGAGACCCAACAGTTACTCTGCTGTTCAGCAATGGCAAGCAGGTACTGGAAATGTCAGTATATGCAGTGGTCAGCGGGAGGAAGAGGCAGGACCTTTCAGCCAGTGCAGGCATCTTGGCTTTAAACAGATTCACGCCCCAACTCAAGAGCTTGGAAAACCTCTCCTGGGCTGACAGCAATCCTCCTCATGAGTTCCTGCTGAAGTCTGCTAAACAAGGTAGCCAGGGTCTATTACATCCTCACCCCCATACATCTATGCCCAGTAGTGCCAAGTCAGTTATTTTTTACTTACACTGACTTGGCACTGCTCACAGGCCCTGATTGACAGGGCACTCTCGAGTCTGCTCCTGCAGCTTGCTCACTTGCAACCACTAGCAGGAAAGCATCAGGTTCTAACTTCCACACAGGGAGCATGCAAACCTCCTCTCCTGGGAGGACATTTTGATATTGCGCTCAAAACTAGGTGGGGGTCAACAAATCGTTGCTTTGCATATCCAGGTAGCAGGCCCTCATACTGTGAAAGGGCATGGGTGAATCCAAAGCAGCCCTCAGACAAAATTTGGACTGCTCATCACATTTCTACTTAGATGAAAACATGATTATATACTTCAACTGCTAAGGACTTTAATACCTTCTCATTCCTAATAA
Source organism: Python bivittatus (assembly GCF_059951505.1). Taxonomy (NCBI): domain Eukaryota; kingdom Metazoa; phylum Chordata; class Lepidosauria; order Squamata; family Pythonidae; genus Python; species Python bivittatus. The sequence continues at coordinate 43,264 of NW_028277122.1, forward strand.
TCTCCTCGAATGAGAACTTGAAAAGCTGGAGAGAAGGAATCTACATTGACATAGGAATTTATAGGGTGCTTGGACTGCTTCCAGAGCCAAAAGTGGTTTAAAAATTATTTTTCTTTTGTTTTCAGATAGACCATACCAGTCCATGGAGGCTCTATCAAATATGGTCCTAAAGATTGTTTCCTTTTTGTTCATAATATCCATATTGAGGGACAAAGATGAAACCTAGTAAACTTTCCTCATAACCCAGTTAGTTTAACAGCAAAACACAGGAAGACCCCCTTTAGGGCCAATGCTGGATTCTTGTTGCAAGGCAGAGCATGAGATTACTGATCAAAGTTGAAATGCAAAGCACTCTTGGGGGCAGCACAGCAATTAAGCAATAGGGCAAAAAAATGTACCTCCCTCCCCCCCCTTCTCTCAGGTTGCATAGGTCTTCTTGAGAGAAGTTACCATTTTCTTAACAGTAGCAGCTGGAAGAAAATAAATCTGCAAAAGAAAACATTTGAAATGGAGATCTTTATTCGAAAAAAGAAACACTTAAAGTCCAGCCCATTTACTGCAATCACCCTTTTTTACATTAGAGGGAGAAGCAAGCTCCCCCCACTGCTTCAAGTCTGATAGACTGGAAAGAAAAGACTGCTTCAGGGCTTTTGTTTTCAGGGAACGAATGCTCCAAAGCCATAAGAAGGGTAGGAAACTTTTCATAACATTTTCCTGAAAAACATCAGGTTTCTCCCCTGATGTTTCTCAAATAAAACATGTGCCATGGAGCTGGATTTATTTTGTAACAGCAGGTATAAACTACAAAATACTGGAGGGTATTTGCAAAGATGTTTTTACAATAGTATCTGAGCCTTCAGACTTTTACTCCTACCCTCACTTCTGGCCAGATGCTTTCCTGCCCCAGAACGGGAAAAAAGACTCTGGACTCAGTCTGTCACGCATGCACCACGCCTGGGACAAGACCTCACTCTCCTGTAGATTTCCCAGAGTGCTCAGATCTATGCCAGACATTTCCGTGGAAGCTTTTAAAACTGGTTAGACTTGGGAGACATCTTGCCAGAAAAACAGATAGTGCTCCCCTCTCCATCCTGAATTAGAAATACCACTTTGCAGAAAAATATGTCACCGTCAGCCCAACGGGCTTTTGACTTTAATGGGACAATGGAAGACCAAAGCTTACAACCTGCGCATCGCCCTCTTTTTCTTATCCACAGATTACATGACGATCCTCAACAGGACACCTGTCAGAAGCAATACCAACCGGAAAGGTATGCAACTTTATTCTACTTTAATCTTTGAATCAACTTCATATCAATATTATACTGGACTACTTAAACAAAGTGTGCCTAAATTACTGAAGGAATACACTGCAACCCTGTTATACTCAGGTAACAAACTCTTCTATTATACCCCCTAATAAGGTTAAGGAGGAGGACAGCAAAGGCCTTGGTTTTCTCCTGCAATTGCCCTTTAATGCAGATTAACTTTAATCAAAACAAAGCCCAAGAAAGTAAATCTGAAGCACCGGTTAGTATGGTCTGAGCAGATGGTATGTTTTAAATGCCGATGGATTGGTTTCCAAGTCGCAGGAGTATATAATGCTTCTATTAACTTATGCTTTCTAAAATGCTGAAAGGAACTTATTGGCTACTAGGCCTTTTCTTTCTTACACCGGAGGAATCTAATACATTCCTGCTACGGGTAAACGTTTGGGGCCAAAGCACAGACACATCTCCTCTATACAGCCCAATCAGGCCTGTGCAATAATGTTGCTGATCGGCTTTCTTTAAGCCAAACTGTTGAGGAAGCTGTTCCAGGCAGCAGGCTGTGTGCTGAAAGTGGCCCTTCATGCTGAAGTAGCCTTGTCCAAAGCTGAGAATGATTAACTCTTTCATCCTTGGTCAAATCTAATGGTTTGCCCACAAAGTTTGGCCTCAGTAACTTTCAGGTTTTCCTGGCCATGAGGAATGGAGGTTAAGAGGCTAAGCTATTCGCATTTTCCTCAATAGCTATTGGTTTGGGATTACTAATAGGCCAAGGCAGAGTTCAGAGAAAGGATTCTAGATATGGAAAGTTAATCTGAATGTAGTAGAAGCTACACTAAAGTTCAGTTCAGGAACCGGGTGAATGGTCTTAAGCCAGCTAGGAAGGTTGACTTTATTGTACTTAAATATCAGTGTAACTGTGCTTTAGCATCTTACCCTCAGCAGGTTCAGAGGGCATATAAAGAAAGACTCCTTATGGTGATAATATTTATCGTTGCGATCTGAAGCAGGTGAATTTCTGGTTCATGTTTTATTATACTGTAATATATTATTACACAATATATTATACAATATAACTGAGGCTCTGTGGCTTGGATGGGGAGGAACCATCTCCAACTCAATCCTAGCAAGACCGAGTGGTTCTGGCTATTTGGGCCACCCAGATCTGGGGATATTCCATCTCTGACCTTGGATACTTCCCCATTCCAGAGTGGTGTGCAATCTGGGGGTCTTCCTGGATTCACTGCTCCTGCTCGATGAGCAAGTGCTGGCTGTGGCCAGGAAGGCCTTTGCACAGCTTCATCTGGTGCTCCTCCTTTTGGGGAGGTCCGTCAGACAGTCACTTTGCCCACCTTGCTGGCTGGGGAATTCTGCAAGTTAAAGTCCATACGTCTTAAAGTTGCCAAGTTTGAGAAACACTAGTCTACAACATGAGATTTTCAGTGTTCAAAAATGTTACCCCTGCACACACAGAGTGCTAAGGGGTCGCATGTGTCCTACTCCTATGTTTCTACACTAGTTTACTGAAAGGAGGACAACTGTTTCAGCAAAGTGGAAATCAGGGAAGTGAACATCCTGATTTCTAATGCTTGTTTTCAAATACCATTCTCCAAATACAGTAATTGCTCAAAGGCTGAGTTTCATATATCTATAACACTGCATAGGCACCAATGGGACCAAGTGCCCCAGGTTTTGCAGTCCCCGCTCATCACACTGGAGAAAGAGATTGTCACAGGAAACAGGCCCAGCAGAATCCATGATGAATGGTGCTGTTCCTTGAGCTCTGCAACAGCAACTGGTCAGCAGGAGCAGGTGAGGGCTCAGTCGGGCAATCAGGGCCCAGTTCCTGATGGGGTGGTCACTCCCTAGACAGGTCAGTATCTTCAGTGATAAGGGAAAAGCTTGGCTTGAGAAGCAAAGATGCCAATCTCTTTAAGTGGGCTGTGCCTGAAGCTGGCCGATTGAAGAACAGCTGCAACAGACTGGCATCCACTGGAAGCAATTCTCCAACTGACTGCATTTGTCTCCTGTAGGACTCACCCTGTCACGCATGCACCACAGCTGGGACAAGACCTCACTCTCCTGTATATTTCCCAGAGTGCGCTGAGAAGAACCATGTTTATTGTAATGATCATTGGGTGCCTGCTCTCCAAGAAAGAGGGACCCTGAACAATAGAAGAGCATAGAATTTATACACTTTTGAGGTTGAGAAGCGGTAAACCTGAGGGAGCCGATTCGAGGATAGGTTTGGATAGGTGTTAAATGGGGGAGAAATGGTTTTTCTATTGAGGAATCTATGGCAAAAGACAATGGAATGTTGAGAGAAAAGGTACATGCTCTTAATAAGGAGAGAATCCCGAGGTTTCTCCCTTATTAGCAAAGGATTTCCTTAATGGGGTTGCCCCTCCCGCAAACCCTTCAGCAGACAGGTGATGGCCATCCCACTGTTTCAGGGTGATAGTATTAAGAGGGCTATTTTTGGCAGTGGAACATGGTCACTCTTGGGTCATGCAATAGCTTGTGGCTGAACCTGTTCTGCATGAGCAAAGAATGGCAGAAGGAAGCAAAGGAAAGAGTTTGCAAGAGAAGCAAGGGGGGGGCAGAAAGAGAGGCAAGGGGGAGGGGGGAAAGGTTTCCAGCTTTATTTTATTAATTTTCCATCAAATATATCCAATTTTCCAGCAGCAACTCTTTTAAGGAACAGGCAAAGGTGTTTTGGTATCCTGCTCAAATGTTTGGTGCAGAGAGAGCAAAAAACAGGTAATAGAAAGTAGAGGAGGAGGGAAGTGCCAAGGCTTTTTTGGCAAAAAGGGAGATCTTAGGGAACCAGCCACCAACTCAGTTGTTGTAGGGACTGAAATATTGTGCAAACCATTCTGATTAAGTGTGCTGCAGGCAGGGGAGAAAAGAAAAAGAAAACAAAATGGGTTTCTTTAGGGAAAGGGCTGTCTGGGATATGCAAGCAGAGTGGGAGAAGAGACTTCTGAAATAGATACTGGCATTATAGCAAAGCAGAGTACAGAAAGCCGTACTGAGTGGGGTATTAAGGGGGTATGTGAAGTTGGGATTGGGTGGGTCAGAGGAATTCACAATTACCCCTGTGCTGATATCCAATCCCCAACCCCCAAGATGCATGAGGGAAGTATTTGACATAGCTTGGACAACCAATTCCATTCCATTCCATTCCATTCCATTCCCCCCGAAATCCACTTATAAATTTCTATCACAGTCCCTCTTGGCACAAGGTCACGTTGCACTAAAGGCAGGGGTCCAGATACTGAAGTGGTGAAGCATGAGGAGAAGGTAGTTGAGGCAGGTCGGGATGTGAAGAAAAGGAGCACAAGTCTCTCCTTTTGGGGAGACGCTTAGAAGAGTTGGTCCTTAACTTGCACAGTCCAGCTCTAAAGGGGAGAGAAAGATCAAGTCCATGCCTCCAGAGTCCCACTGAAGTGACGCCTCCGAAGATTCCAGTGACCAGTGTGATTTCCCACGGGAATCAAAGGGTCCAGTCCATGCCTTCAGGAGGGAGAAAGCGGCTTAGGCGGTTGAATGCAGGGCAATTCACCCCTGCAAGCTATCTCTTACAATCTGCACGCCCAGTCTTCCGCAAGATACCCTGAGGTTCACTTGAGGGGTTTTACCTGGCCATTGTATGTGCTGTAGACACATGGCATATCAACCATCAAAGTTCATTTAGAGTTTCAGTGGATTATGAGAGAGTGCTGAGTTCACACCCACTCTCTCAAAGTCAAAATAGTCACAGATTTTAGAGTCATCCAGTGTAGACAGGGAATCTTCCTTGAGGCGTAGACATAGAGACCCAACAGTTATTCTACTGTTCAGCAATGGCAAGCAGGTACTGGAAATGTCAGTATATGCAGTGGTCAGCGGGAGGAAGAGGCAAGACCTTTCAGCCAGTGCAGGGAACTTGGCTTTAGACAGATTCACGCCCCAACTCAAGAGCTTGGAAAACCTCTCCTGGGCTGACAGCAATCCTCCTCATGAGTTCCTGCTGAAGTCTGCTAAACAAAAAGACAATCGTTAGCCACTCTTGTAGGGAGTCTCCTTTCTGTGGAGAAGTGAAGCCTTTTTTTCCTGCAGGGCAGAATACTTTGCCTGCTTTCAAACAGCCAGTGCCTCCCTTCACCCACACTTTTGCTCTTGTGGCCTCCAATTGCCTTTCCCCCTTTCCTTTACTCTGTGCAGGGGGTTTCCCTTCGGTCACATGAGGGAAGGTGATTTTGTGCAGGATCAGTTGCAGCACTCTCTCGCCCGCTGTGACGTTCATTTCAGGTCTCTCTGGGTCTAGGTGGGGAAGCATTCCTTGGTAGCCAGGGTCTATTACATCCTCCCCCCCCATACATCTATGCCCAGTAGTGCCAAGTCAGTTATTTTTTACTTACACTGACTTGGCACTGCTCACAGGCCCTGATTTACAGGGCAATAAGCATCAGGTTCTAACTTCCACACAGGGAACATGCAAACCTTCTCTCCTGGGGGGACGTTTTGATACTGGGCTCAAAACTAGGTGGGGGTCAACAAATCGTTGATTGAGCTTCAGATGGCTTGATCCAATAGTGGTCTCCACCCTTCAACGATTTGTGGCCAGACAGAAGGTGGATTTGCTGCTTTGGGAGGCCTTACCTGTGAAAACCCAGTGCCAAGATCCCAAGAGATCTCCAAAAGATTGGCTTTACCTCACTGTGCATGGAGTGTCTGAGTCCCAGATCCAGTTGATCACCTTCATAGGGATCCTTGAGCCTTGTTAGGATTAATTACCTGATCATGTAGTGTAAGATGAAGCTGCTAGGCTGATTCTTACTACCACAGGGAAGACAAATCATGGGAGGTCAGCATACAGTGCATTCGGAAAGTATTCACACCCCCTTCACTTTTTTCAATTTTGTTATGTTGCAGCCGGATACTACGATCGTTCAAATTCATTTTTTTCCTCATTAATCTACACTCAGTACCCCATAATGACAAAGTGAAAACAGAATTTTAGAAATGTTACATTTAGGTTACATTTAGGTATTTAGGGTACAGGGATATCAACATATTGTATGATTAAATTAGGGTTTTGTTCTATTTTAGGACATGGGGCTTTCCCTAGCTTTGACACAACAATCTTTCTTTTTTCACACTGGTCGGATATAAAGGAAATGGGATATAAAGGAAAGGTGGGATAGAAATGGGGCAAAAGCAAAATTAAACCACTTCTTTCTATTCTGTTCCAAAGGAAAAATATTCTAAATATGAGGGAAATAACTAATAGCTGCAAGTATTATTGAATCATTTCCATTGGACTAATGTAACATTGTCACTTCCTCCCCCACCCTTTTCTGTTTCAGAAATGGATGAAAGTGAACTTATTGTGCCCGGAACTTCCAGTGAGGTGTCAGAGGGGAACTTCCTGGAATCAAGCCAAGCAATTACACTCTTCATTGTGTTTGGCTTGTACATCTTCATCGGCACTTGGATTTGTTTGCGACAATGCAAGTAAGCCCCCCGTTGTGGAAAAGAGTCATTCTGTGGACAAGCACGTTCTTCAAGTGGGCTTCCCTCTCAAAAGGGCTGCTTTCGGACCCAAGATGGTCCTGTTCATTCTCAAGAGAGTGGCATCTCCAAGAGTCGGGGAGCCCTAGGGCAGTGAAAACCCTCAGTAGCTTCAGTGATAGGTCATAAGTCAGTAGCTTCAGTGATAACGGAAAAGCTAGGCTTGAGAAGCAAAGATGCCAATCCCTTTAAGTGGGCTGTGCTTGAAGCTGGCCGATTGAAGAACAGCTGCAACAGACTGGCATCCATTGGAAGCAATTCTCCAACTTACTGTATTTGTGTCCTGTAGGACTCAATCCCTCACGCATGCACCACAGCTGGGACAAGACCTCACTCTCCCCCCCTTTCACTCTCCCAAGTTTTGGACAATAAACTATATGGTCACCGTAATTGACTACATAATTGACTACCAACCCAGAAAACTCAAGGCTTTCTTGGATGCTATTCAGGGTCCTTGGAAAAGCCTATGTATGTATAAGGTTGTCTGGAAAACAGACTGTGCACGAGAACAAATCCTCTCCAAAACATAGCCCTAAATCCTCCATGATGCAAAAGTCACCCATGGCAGATGTCCAGGAAGTTTTCAACATCTCAGTCAGTGCACGAAGGGTTGATTGGAAAGTGCTTGAAAACTTTGGGGTATAGGAAAGGATCGATTCCCAGCCCCTTTGACTTTCACTATTTACAGTTGAGGCATCCAGCTTGGAGAGTGCCTTTCTGCATTAGGAAAGAACGTGTTATGTTCATTGAAAGGAAGACAACCCTAAAGACAGACATATCTCATTTTATCGCACTTCGCTTTGTGCTTTGCTGATATTGTGTCTTTTTACAAATTGAAGGTCTGTGGCAACCCTGCTTCAAGCAAGTCTCTCAGCACCATTTGTCCAACAGCAAGTGAAAGGAAGAGTCACACGTCTTTCACTTTAAATCAAAAGCTAGAAATGATTAAGCTTAGTGAGAAAGACATGTCAAAAGCTGAGATGGGCCAAAAGATAGGCCGAAAGCCAGGCCTCTTGCGACAAACAGCCAAGTTGGGAATGCAAAGAAAAGTTATTGAAGGAAATTAAAAGAGCTATTCCAGTGAACACATGAATGATAAGAAAGCGAAACAGCCTTATTGCTGATATGGAAAATGTTTTAGTGGACATAAGATCAAACCAGCCACAACATTCCCTTAAGCAAAGCCTAATACACAGCAAGGCCCTCTCTCTCTTCAGTTCTATGAAGGCTGAGAGAAGTGAGGAAGCTACAGGAGAAAAGTTGGAAGCTAGCAGAGCTTGGTTCATGAGGTTTCAGGAAAGAAGCCATCTCCATAACATAAAAGTGCAAGGTGAAGCAGCACGTGCTGATGTAGAAGCTGCAGCAAGTTATCCAGAAGATCTAGCTAATTGACGAATGTGGCTACACTAAACAAGAGATTTTCAATATGGACGAAATAGGATTTAGAATATTACGTAGACTTAGTTGATAAAGCAGCGGTAGGGTTTGACAGGATTGACTCCAATTTTGAAAGAAGTTCTCCTGTGGGTAAAATGCTATCAAATGGCATCACGTGCTACAGAGAATTCTTTCGTGAAAGGAAGAGTCAATCGATGTGGCAAACTTCATTGTTGCCTTATTTTAAGAAATTGCAACAGCCACCCCTGCCTTCAGCAACCACCACCCTGATCAGTCAGCAGCCATCAACATCAAGGCAAGACCCTCCACCAGCAAAAAGATTATGACTCGCTGACGGCTCAGATGATGATTAGTATTTTTTAGCCACAAACTATTTTTTAATTGAGGTATATACGTTGTTTTTTTAAAACATAATGCTATTGCACACTTAAGAAACTACAGCAATAGTGTAAACATAACTTTTGTATGCACTGGAAACCAAAAAATTTGTGTGACTTGTTTTACTGAGGTGGTCTGGAACCGAGCCCACAATATCTCCAAGGTAAGCCTGCATAAGACACCCTCCACCAAAGGAAAGATGATTCAAGAAAAAAAAAAAGACCTTATCTTATTCCCATTACTATATCCTCAGAGAATGTAAGGTTATCCTTCTTTTAAATTATTTGGGAAAATTACCGATTAGTAAGCCATGTATGATAACAACATCATTTTAAGCTTATATATAATGTTTCGTGACCTCAAATGCTTACAGTTGCCAAAAATACTTTAGAGTTGATAACAGAAAAGCAATATCTGCACCAAATAACAGAGTTGATCACTAAAAAGATCAAATACTTAGGAATCTGTTTGCCAGAGAAATAACAAAGACCTTGAAATGAATAAATGATCAAAAAGTTTGGATTGACCAAAACCAGGGTTAAAGGCAGAAGCCAGTATTCATGGGCCCATCTGTTTCAAAGTGGTGATGCTACCTTATTTTGATAATTCCTCATTTCTGTGTATTTACGCATTCAATGCCTGCTAGCTCTCACTTTTAAAACTTTGTGAATTTCACAAGTTGAAATGGTGGTCCAACCATGAATGTATATTCTGTAGCATATAGCCGCCCAGAATCACGTAGGTGAGATGGGCAGCTAGGTACATTGAACAAACAAACAAATAGATATTTCTAAGAAAAACGCTGATTGCTTCATTAGCAAGCTTGCAAAGAGAGCTCCAACAGACGTCTTATCTGAGGGGACTCCAGCTGAAAAGGCACTGTAATTGTTTCCTGTACAGCTCCTTTGCACAACTAATATCAGGATTGCAGGAGTGATTTTGCCACCTTCTGGAAAGAAGCTGCAGTGAAACTGAATTTTGTGCCCTTTCCAACCGAGGGTCACATTCCAGTGGCTACCTGGAGGGCAGGTCTTCATGGCCTTTGTGCAGTAACACACCTTCATCCTTTCTGATTAGAACTAAGCAGCAGCAAGTTTGAGAAACACTAGTCTACAACATGAGATTTTCAGTGTTCAAAAATGTTACCCCTGCACACACAGAGTGCTAAGGGGTCGCATGTGTCCTACTCCTATGTTTCTACACTAGTTTACTGAAAGGAGGACAACTGTTTCAGCAAAGTGAAAATCAGGGAAGTGAACATCCTGATTTCTAATGCTTGTTTTCAAATACCATTCTCCAAATACAGTAATTGCTCAAAGGCTGAGTTTCATATATCTATAACACTGCATAGGCACCAATGGGACCAAGTGCTGACAGTAAGGAATTAATAGCTGCTACCCTCAAATCTGTATATTAAAATTTATTTTGGAAAGTTTGGAAATGGCAAAAACACGCTTTGCTCCTGGCCGATCTCTTTCTTCCCATTTCTTGGTATGGTAAATTACTTTTAAAGAATGAACACAAATGTGCTGAATACTATCAAAACATTATTCAGATTGTATACATGGCAACTTTGTGACTTCTGAACATATTCAAAAGGAAATAAAAATGGTTACATTTATAGAGGTGGAACTCATCAATATATTTCCCAAGTGAATATTCAAAGCTAGTTCATTCCCTCGCCTTTTGTTACTTCTAGATGTATCTGAAATTGTTTAATGTGACTGTTCACCCACCCCCTCAAAATCAATCTCAATTCTTGACTGTTGCTTTTTAATTCCAGGAAGTTCTTTCTTTTTCCATACTGCCTTCCTTCACAGAACTGGGGACTCAGTCAGCTGATAATACCACAAAGTAGCTTGGAGCCCACACCAATTCATTGCCCCATCCCATTAAGGTGAGAAACACCCAAATATTTCCTCTCACAGAGCTGTTGGTAAGAAGTGTAGGTTGCCCAGATTTGGGGGGGGGGGTAGTATTGTTTTTTGTTTCTGTTTTTTCTTCCTTCTGGGTTGCTTGGTGGTGGGGATGCAAGGGGTGGGGGCACTCACCTGCAACCTTGACATGCTGAGGAGCTCTTCGCAGCAGAGTGTGCTACGGAGCCTCTGCTGCAGCCATCCCTGAAGCTGCCGGGTGCCTGCTGCTGAGACAATGGCAGGGCAGACAAGTGGAGTAGGTGATGCTGGTGCCAGCTGGAGGTCGCGGCAGAGGCAGAGGCTGGAGCCCCTGGGGCCTTGGAGCCTTCTTGGAACAGAAGGGCAGAGCCAGAGGACCATCGGGCATGTGTCATCAGGTATTACTGCATCACAGATACCGTGCCTCGAGGGACCAGGCTGGAATGCTGCCGTGGAGGCCGATGAGGGATGGAGGATGCCGCAGGAGCGATTGGACGCAGTCGCAAGGTTGGTAGAGGTGGCAGTGTTGCAGGTGGTGGAGGTGGCGGACGTGGTGAAGCTGGTCCTGGCTATACAGAGTGGAGGCTGAGCAAGCTCTAATATTGAGAGACTCTGCTGTATGCCCATTTCCCCCATGGACTTCTGCTGGATTTGGGATGTTGTTCACCCACCTGGGCTGGGGGAGGGGGAGGCTGACCATGGCCACGGGAGCTCCTTGGGAGGCCCAGGTGCGGCAGTTGTAGAGTGCCACGAGCAGAGCAGCTGGTGAGGCCTTCGGACCATAGGGAGGATCAAGCAGATAACTGAATGTGAGACCTCTAACTTAAGGTGGGCCTTCAGGAACAGTGGGGATTGTTGCTGCTGTACTGCCCTCCCTGCTGCCCAGCCTCATCCCTGCTTGAGCTGCTGGATTCCATGGCCATGGGATGGTGATGGAGTCCTTGAGGCTGATGGTCCTTCGGGATTTTAACCTGCCACCTGGTGATGTGGTGTCTGGGGCAGCTCAGGAGTTCCCTCAGGTCCGAGAGGGAGCTTGGGACTTTCCCTGAGGATCTGGTGGGCAGTTCAGCCGAGGCCTTGGCGGCTGCCTGGAATAGGTGGGTCACTAAAGTCCTGGACTAGATTGCTCCTTTGCGGTCTCTCTCCCTGTGCGCCAATCCCGGGACGTACCTTGGTTCTCCATGCAACTCCGGGAGATAGAGCAGTGCCTGGAACGCTGTTGGAGGAAGACAAGGAGTCAATCCGACTGAACATGAGTCAGAGCTCGTATCTGAATCTACATCATGGTGATAAAGACAGCAAAACGTTGTTACTTCTCCACACTTATCACATCTGCCGATAGCTGCCAACTGGGTCTGTTTAGAGTGACCCGTTCCCTGTCACAGGAAGCTGGGTTTCAGGATCATCTGGAGAGCCACAGTGAAGACATTCATGCTATTGGGTGGATAAAGCCACCTGCTCAGTTGGACTCTGAGCAGGGTCAAGTGAGGCGCCCAAGGCACAGTCTTGTGAGGTTACTGGACTGAGTTTGATTCTGTGACTCCCTGTGGACAAGGTCTGCCGAACAGACTTTGGCTCAATTCTGACATGACTGAGTGGCTATGGCTGTCTGGTCCCCTGGGGTCAGGGACATCCCCATTGTGGCTCTTGGATGGGGTTGCACTTTCCCATTCAAGATTGGTGTGCGACTTGGGGGTCTTCCTGGACTCACAGCTACTGCTCAAAGAGTAGGTGGCACCTGTGGCCAAGAGGACCTTTGCATAGGTCAAACCTGTGGGCTAGTTGCGCCCTTTCCTCAACCAGGAGGACTTGCAGACGGTCACTCAAGCCCTCTCCCCTCACAATTAGACTACTGCAATACACTCTAAGTGGGGCTGCCCTTTAACACCATCTACAAGCTACAGCTGGTTTAAAGTGCAGCAGTGCAAACAGTAATGGGCACTTCTCATTTTTCCCACGTGTCACCTCCAGTATGTGAGCGGCATCGGCTACCGGTTGGCTTCCGAGTGCCATTCAAGGCGCTGGTTGTCACCTCTAAAGCCCTTCATGGCATAGGACCTGGTTACCTGAGGGACTGCCTTTCTCCCATTCTTTCTGCCCACCCAGTACATTTGAGCAGAGCGGGTGTGCTCCAGGTCCCTTCTGTTAAAGGTTGTCATCTTTTGGGACCCAGGAAGCACAACTTCTCTGTTACAGTGACTCCCCCCAGAGATTTCCGCAGCTCTTACCCTTCTGATATTCAGGAAACTCTTAAAACCCTGGTTGTTCTCCCAGTCCTTGGGACAGGGTGTTTTAAGTGGGACAGCACTATGCCATAATCTTTATCATGACTCCTTGAATGGCTTGGCATATTGTTTTTCAGTTGGCCAGGTTTCTTTTTTAATTGTATCTCTGACCAGTCAGGATCAATATCCGGAACAATTCTAGAGCACGTTATAAACAGATTGACCGATAAGTACCTTGAAAACAACAGAAGTCAACATGGGTTTGTTAAGAACAAATCTAGCTAGACTGTGTTATTTTTTTTATGTTAGGCAACTTCCTTAGTAAATTGTGGAAGAGTTGGTGAATTGTGAAAGTATCAAAAATGAACTGCAGAAAATTCTACAAGAAAGCTACCTGCATCAGACCTGTTTGTATATAAAATTGCAAAGTGTATAGCTACTTATCTGTGAACATATCAATGTTTCTGTTTTACAGAAATCAAAGAAAACATATTTTAAATGTGATATATAAGCAGGACAGTTTTTACTGCTTCAGTTTAGTAATGCAGAAGTGTGTAACTGTTTATTTAACTAATGCTAACTGTTGACAAGTCCAACCCCCTGCGCACTAAGCCATTCATTATGCCATCCTGGAGGCAGTGAAGGTTTGGATGGGGAGGGACCGTCTCCAACTCAATCCTACCAAGACTGAGTGGCTGGGTGTTTGGACCACCCAGATCTGGGGATATTCCAACTTCAACGTTGCATGGGGTTCCACTTTCCCATTCAAGGATGGCCTGCAATTTGGAGGTCTTCTTGGACTCACAGCTCCTGCTCAGACCATATTTACCAAGCAGCATAGGTGGGCATGGAAAGCTGCAAGTACACCAGACAGCTGAAGAAGACAAAAGGGCATCGGAAGAACATCTGAAGAACAGTGAAGAAGATGCACTGAAGCTAGTACAACATGAAGACTTACTGAATACCAAACTGGCCTGTAAGAAAGACCAAAGGAAGAAAAGAAAAGAGACATGGCATGGAAATATCATATGGCCAGGACATAAAAAAACTAGCAGGCAAAGCAGATAACAAGAAGACCTGGCAATGGCTAAGAGCGGGAAAGTGGAAGAAAGAGACAGAGGGGCTAATTCAGGCCGCACAGGACCAAGCCTTAAGAACAAATGCCTACAAAGCCAGAACTGAGAAGAGAGCAACAGACAGCAAATGCCCCCTCTGCAAAGAAGCTGAAGAAACAGTGGACCACCTAGTTAGCTGTTGCACCAAGACTGTACAGACTGATTACAAACAGCGGCATGACAAGGTAGCAACAATGGTGCATTGGAATATCTGCAAGAAATACCACTTGCTTGCAAGCAAGAACTGGTGGGACCAATGCAGGATTACGTTTGCTGGGCAGATGTTATGGGAGACAGGCGGTCCCTCCAGTAACCGGGTCCAATGGCATAGTATTAATTGCTCTATTCCCCTCCTGATGTCTTAAACAGAATTAATATTCCTGTCCAAATATTTGCTTATTGCCTGAGAAAAAGCCCCAGGCACAAATAGAATACATTTCAATACGCTACATGACTAAAAGAACAGCAGATCTCTTGCTCTAGAATTAAGCAGATACTCAGATCAATTTGGAGTACTCACAAGAACCACATTCATGTTACTCCAGGACTCCTAAGGCCATAAACATTTCACATGGGCAACACTCCAGCTAAATCAGACATCTGTCACTTAAAGGAACCAAAATGTCAAAGGACTGGATCTCCAGAAAGCAGGCATCACAGTTGGTCTGAAAGAAAAGCATATACATTTTCTATGACTTATCTATCTGAGGGAAGGGCACTGCTAGTTCCTGGTGGTTTCAGGTAGATCCCATGGAATCCACACTGGCTGAGTGCCACTAAAGAGTCACCATTCCCTTCTGAGCTGAAAAGAGGGGGGGGGATTCCAAGGCCGTTGGTGGCAGTTGGGACGCTGGGAGAGTTGGTCTTGGGGATAAGAGAAGTGAGTGGGTGAAGGACTGGTTCAAAGGAAAAGACAAGTTGTGTGTAGAAAGAGAGAGGTATTGTGGTTTCTTTTGGTTTTTGTTTTTTCCCTTTTCTGGGTTTCTGGGTTGGGAGAATTGGCCTTGGAGGCTATAAAAGCTGAGTGGAGCAAGTATTTGTCGAAACGGAGATAGAAGCTGTGTGGGAAGAGAGCTGGTGACCTCTCTTTAGGTGGCCCAGACTTGGTTTCTCCTGTTGGTTTTCTTGTCCTGCTTTGGGTTTTTAGGTTGGAATGGGCTGGCCTTGGAACTACAAAAGTTGAGCGGATCAAGAGTTGTCCAAAAGAAAACTGGGAGCTGGGTGGAGGGAGAGGTATTGCAATCTATCTAGGTTACAGGGATATCAACATATTGTATGATTAAATTAGGTTTTTGTTCTATTTTAGGACATGGGGCTTTCCCTAGCTTTGACACAACAATCTTTCTTTCTTCACACTGGTTGGATATAAAGGAAATGGGATATAAAGGAAAGGTGGGATAGAAATGGGGGAAAAGCAAAATTAAACCACTTCTTTCTATTCTGCTCCAATGGAAAAATATTCTAAATATCAGGGCAAATAACTAACAGCCGCAAGTATTATTGAATCATTTCCATTGGACTAACTTAACATTTTCACTTCTTCTCCCCACCCTTTTCTGTTTCAGAAATGGACGAAAGTGAGCTTATTGTGCCTGGAGGTTCCAGTGAGGTGTCAGAGGGGAACTTCCTAGAATCCAACCAAGCAATTACACTCTTCATTGTGTTTGGCTTGTACACCTTCATTGGCACTTGGATTTGTCTGCGACAATGCAAGTAAGCCCCCCGTTGTGGAAAAGAGTCATTCTGTGGACAAGCACGTTCTTCAAGTGCGCTTCCCTCTCAAAAGGGCTGCTTTCGGACCCAAAATCCTCCTGTTCATTCTCAAGAGAGTGGCATCTCCAAGAGTCGGGGAGCCCTAGGGCAGTGAAAACCCTCAGAAATTTTGGTTGAACTGCTTTCAGATGCACTACTTTACGACAAATCATAATAACCTGATTATTAGTGTCAAGAAAATAATGTATACGTTATTTCATTCTCCTTTTGTTCTTCAATCCCCAGGAAAAGGTTTTGCAGTGGAAGAGTGTCGCCGCTAGAACCCACCTCCGACAGCAGCACCACCACAGAAAGCTGGGTATCGGCGCCATTTCCCACTGAAATAAAAATAATAAATGAAAGAAGACCTGATTATACCCCAAAATACCTTGGACTTCCATTAGTACAAGTTTAGGATGTAGTATTAGTTTAAGTTAATCCTGTTGTTAGTTTTTCAATTTCTGTTACTTGTTTATGTTATTTAAATATTAAATGTTTATTTTTTGTTCAACATTATCAGTACGTCTGTATGATTTTTTTCTGGGGGTGAATTATGATCCAGTCCCCATTAGTGTAATTAATAGTAAGATGTCAGTTATTGGCTGTAGCAAGTGTTCTGAAAGCACTAGTAGAGGACAGTAAGTTGCCAGAAGACCTCAAATAGCTGGATAGGCTCACGGCTCTTGTACATTTGCAGCTTTGGATCCTGAGCCACCCAAAGGAGCCAGGAGGGCCTCTATACTAGGAGTGTTGCAATGGTCAGTTCCCATTACTGTACTCGCAGGGAAGCAGGTGCTTAGAGCCCCGGGTTTTGCGGTCCCCGCTCATCACACTGGAGAAAGGGATAGTCACAGGAAACAGGCCCAGCAGAATCCATGATGAAGGGTGCTGTTCCTTGGGCTCTGCAACAGCAACTGGTCAGCAGGAGCAGGTGAAGGCCCAGTCGGGCAACCAGGGCCCAGTTCCTGATGGGGTGGTCACTCCCTAGACAGGTCAGTAGCTTCAGTGATAAGGGAAAAGCTAGGCTTGAGAAGCAAAGATGCCAATCTCTTTAAGTGGGCTGTGCTTGAAGCTGGCCGATTGAAGAACAGCTGCAACAGACTGGCATCCATTGGACAACGAATTCAATTCAATTCAATTCAGTTCCGTTCCGTTCCCCCCTGAAGTCCACTTATACATTTCTACCATGGTCCCTCTTGGCACAGGGTCACATTGTACTAAAGGCAGGGGTCCAGATACCGAAGTGGTGAAGCATGAGGAGAAGTTAGTTGAGGCAGGTCGGGATGTGAAGATATGGAGCACAAGTCTCTCCTTTTGGGGAGAGGCTTAGAAGAGTAGGTCCTTAACTTGCACAGTTCAGCTCTAAAGGGGAGAGAAAGATCAAGTCCATGCCTCCAGAGTCCCACTGAAGTGACGCCTCAGAAGATTCCAGTGACCAGTGTGATTTCCCACGGGAATCAAAGGGTCCAGTCCATGCCTTCAGGAGGGAGAAAGCGGCTTAGGCGGTTGAATACAGGGCAATTCACCCCTGCAAGCTCTCTCTTACAATCTGCACGCCCAGTCTTCCGCAAGATACCCTGAGGTTCACTTGAGGGGTTTTACCTGGCCATTGTATGTGCTGTAGACACATGGCATATCAACCATCAAAGTTCATTTAGAGTTTCAGTGGATTATGAGAGAGTGCTGAGTTCACACCCACTCTCTCAAAGTCAAAATAGTCACAGATTTTAGAGTCATCCAGTGTAGACAGGGAATCTTCCTTGAGGCATAGACATAGAGACCCAACAGTTACTCTGCTGTTCAGCAATGGCAAGCAGGTACTGGAAATGTCAGTATATGCAGTGGTCAGCGGGAGGAAGAGGCAGGACCTTTCAGCCAGTGCAGGCATCTTGGCTTTAAACAGATTCACGCCCCAACTCAAGAGCTTGGAAAACCTCTCCTGGGCTGACAGCAATCCTCCTCATGAGTTCCTGCTGAAGTCTGCTAAACAAGGTAGCCAGGGTCTATTACATCCTCCCCCCCATACATCTATGCCCAGTAGTGCCAAGTCAGTTATTTTTTACTTACACTGACTTGGCACTGCTCACAGGCCCTGATTGACAGGGCACTCTCGAGTCTGCTCCTGCAGCTTGCTCACTTGCAACCACTAGCAGGAAAGCATCAGGTTCTAACTTCCACACAGGGAGCATGCAAACCTCCTCTCCTGGGAGGACATTTTGATATTGCGCTCAAAACTAGGTGGGGGTCAACAAATCGTTGCTTTGCATATCCAGGTAGCAGGCCCTCATACTGTGAAAGGGCATGGGTGAATCCAAAGCAGCCCTCAGACAAAATTTGGACTGCTCATCACATTTCTACTTAGATGAAAACATGATTATATACTTCAACTGCTAAGGACTTTAATACCTTCTCATTCCTAATAATCTCCTCGAATGAGAACTTGAAAAGCTGGAGAGAAGGAATCTACATTGACATAGGAATTTATAGGGTGCTTGGACTGCTTCCAGAGCCAAAAGTGGTTTAAAAATTATTTTTTCTTTTGTTTTCAGATAGACCATACCAGTCCATGGAGGCTCTATCAAATATGGTCCTAAAGATTGTTTCCTTTTTGTTCATAATATCCATATTGAGGGACAAAGATGAAACCTAGTAAACTTTCCTCATAACCCAGTTAGTTTAACAGCAAAACACAGGAAGACCCCCTTTAGGGCCAATGCTGGATTCTTGTTGCAAGGCAGAGCATGAGATTACTGATCAAAGTTGAAATGCAAAGCACTCTTGGGGGCAGCACAGCAATTAAGCAATAGGGCAAAAAAAATGTACCTCCCTCCCCCCCCTTCTCTCAGGTTGCATAGGTCTTCTTGAGAGAAGTTACCATTTTCTTAACAGTAGCAGCTGGAAGAAAATAAATCTGCAAAAGAAAACATTTGAAATGGAGATCTTTATTCGAAAAAAGAAACACTTAAAGTCCAGCCCATTTACTGCAATCACCCTTTTTTACATTAGAGGGAGAAGCAAGCTCCCCCCACTGCTTCAAGTCTGATAGACTGGAAAGAAAAGACTGCTTCAGGGCTTTTGTTTTCAGGGAACGAATGCTCCAAAGCCATAAGAAGGGTAGGAAACTTTTCATAACATTTTCCTGAAAAACATCAGGTTTCTCCCCTGATGTTTCTCAAATAAAACATGTGCCATGGAGCTGGATTTATTTTGTAACAGCAGGTATAAACTACAAAATACTGGAGGGTATTTGCAAAGATGTTTTTACAATAGTATCTGAGCCTTCAGACTTTTACTCCTACCCTCACTTCTGGCCAGATGCTTTCCTGCCCCAGAACGGGGGAAAAAAGACTCTGGACTCAGTCTGTCACGCATGCACCACGCCTGGGACAAGACCTCACTCTCCTGTAGATTTCCCAGAGTGCTCAGATCTATGCCAGACATTTCCGTGGAAGCTTTTAAAACTGGTTAGACTTGGGAGACATCTTGCCAGAAAAACAGATAGTGCTCCCCTCTCCATCCTGAATTAGAAATACCACTTTGCAGAAAAATATGTCACCGTCAGCCCAACGGGCTTTTGACTTTAATGGGACAATGGAAGACCAAAGCTTACAACCTGCGCATCGCCCTCTTTTTCTTATCCACAGATTACATGACGATCCTCAACAGGACACCTGTCAGAAGCAATACCAACCGGAAAGGTATGCAACTTTATTCTACTTTAATCTTTGAATCAACTTCATATCAATATTATACTGGACTACTTAAACAAAGTGTGCCTAAATTACTGAAGGAATACACTGCAACCCTGTTATACTCAGGTAACAAACTCTTCTATTATACCCCCTAATAAGGTTAAGGAGGAGGACAGCAAAGGCCTTGGTTTTCTCCTGCAATTGCCCTTTAATGCAGATTAACTTTAATCAAAACAAAGCCCAAGAAAGTAAATCTGAAGCACCGGTTAGTATGGTCTGAGCAGATGGTATGTTTTAAATGCCGATGGATTGGTTTCCAAGTCGCAGGAGTATATAATGCTTCTATTAACTTATGCTTTCTAAAATGCTGAAAGGAACTTATTGGCTACTAGGCCTTTTCTTTCTTACACCGGAGGAATCTAATACATTCCTGCTACGGGTAAACGTTTGGGGCCAAAGCACAGACACATCTCCTCTATACAGCCCAATCAGGCCTGTGCAATAATGTTGCTGATCGGCTTTCTTTAAGCCAAACTGTTGAGGAAGCTGTTCCAGGCAGCAGGCTGTGTGCTGAAAGTGGCCCTTCATGCTGAAGTAGCCTTGTCCAAAGCTGAGAATGATTAACTCTTTCATCCTTGGTCAAATCTAATGGTTTGCCCACAAAGTTTGGCCTCAGTAACTTTCAGGTTTTCCTGGCCATGAGGAATGGAGGTTAAGAGGCTAAGCTATTCGCATTTTCCTCAATAGCTATTGGTTTGGGATTACTAATAGGCCAAGGCAGAGTTCAGAGAAAGGATTCTAGATATGGAAAGTTAATCTGAATGTAGTAGAAGCTACACTAAAGTTCAGTTCAGGAACCGGGTGAATGGTCTTAAGCCAGCTAGGAAGGTTGACTTTATTGTACTTAAATATCAGTGTAACTGTGCTTTAGCATCTTACCCTCAGCAGGTTCAGAGGGCATATAAAGAAAGACTCCTTATGGTGATAATATTTATCGTTGCGATCTGAAGCAGGTGAATTTCTGGTTCATGTTTTATTATACTGTAATATATTATTACACAATATATTATACAATATAACTGAGGCTCTGTGGCTTGGATGGGGAGGAACCATCTCCAACTCAATCCTAGCAAGACCGAGTGGTTCTGGCTATTTGGGCCACCCAGATCTGGGGATATTCCATCTCTGACCTTGGATACTTCCCCATTCCAGAGTGGTGTGCAATCTGGGGGTCTTCCTGGATTCACTGCTCCTGCTCGATGAGCAAGTGCTGGCTGTGGCCAGGAAGGCCTTTGCACAGCTTCATCTGGTGCTCCTCCTTTTGGGGAGGTCCGTCAGACAGTCACTTTGCCCACCTTGCTGGCTGGGGAATTCTGCAAGTTAAAGTCCATACGTCTTAAAGTTGCCAAGTTTGAGAAACACTAGTCTACAACATGAGATTTTCAGTGTTCAAAAATGTTACCCCTGCACACACAGAGTGCTAAGGGGTCGCATGTGTCCTACTCCTATGTTTCTACACTAGTTTACTGAAAGGAGGACAACTGTTTCAGCAAAGTGGAAATCAGGGAAGTGAACATCCTGATTTCTAATGCTTGTTTTCAAATACCATTCTCCAAATACAGTAATTGCTGAAAGGCTGAGTTTCATATATCTATAACACTGCATAGGCACCAATGGGACCAAGTGCCCCAGGTTTTGCAGTCCCCGCTCATCACACTGGAGAAAGAGATTGTCACAGGAAACAGGCCCAGCAGAATCCATGATGAATGGTGCTGTTCCTTGAGCTCTGCAACAGCAACTGGTCAGCAGGAGCAGGTGAGGGCTCAGTCGGGCAATCAGGGCCCAGTTCCTGATGGGGTGGTCACTCCCTAGACAGGTCAGTATCTTCAGTGATAAGGGAAAAGCTTGGCTTGAGAAGCAAAGATGCCAATCTCTTTAAGTGGGCTGTGCCTGAAGCTGGCCGATTGAAGAACAGCTGCAACAGACTGGCATCCACTGGAAGCAATTCTCCAACTGACTGCATTTGTCTCCTGTAGGACTCACCCTGTCACGCATGCACCACAGCTGGGACAAGACCTCACTCTCCTGTATATTTCCCAGAGTGCGCTGAGAAGAACCATGTTTATTGTAATGATCATTGGGTGCCTGCTCTCCAAGAAAGAGGGACCCTGAACAATAGAAGAGCATAGAATTTATACACTTTTGAGGTTGAGAAGCGGTAAACCTGAGGGAGCCGATTCGAGGATAGGTTTGGATAGGTGTTAAATGGGGGAGAAATGGTTTTTTCTATTGAGGAATCTATGGCAAAAGACAATGGAATGTTGAGAGAAAAGGTACATGCTCTTAATAAGGAGAGAATCCCGAGGTTTCTCCCTTATTAGCAAAGGATTTCCTTAATGGGGTTGCCCCTCCCGCAAACCCTTCAGCAGACAGGTGATGGCCATCCCACTGTTTCAGGGTGATAGTATTAAGAGGGCTATTTTTGGCAGTGGAACATGGTCACTCTTGGGTCATGCAATAGCTTGTGGCTGAACCTGTTCTGCATGAGCAAAGAATGGCAGAAGGAAGCAAAGGAAAGAGTTTGCAAGAGAAGCAAGGGGGGGGGGCAGAAAGAGAGGCAAGGGGGAGGGGGGAAAGGTTTCCAGCTTTATTTTATTAATTTTCCATCAAATATATCCAATTTTCCAGCAGCGACTCTTTTAAGGAACAGGCAAAGGTGTTTTGGTATCCTGCTCAAATGTTTGGTGCAGAGAGAGCAAAAAACAGGTAATAGAAAGTAGAGGAGGAGGGAAGTGCCAAGGCTTTTTTGGCAAAAAGGGAGATCTTAGGGAACCAGCCACCAACTCAGTTGTTGTAGGGACTGAAATATTGTGCAAACCATTCTGATTAAGTGTGCTGCAGGCAGGGGAGAAAAGAAAAAGAAAACAAAATGGGTTTCTTTAGGGAAAGGGCTGTCTGGGATATGCAAGCAGAGTGGGAGAAGAGACTTCTGAAATAGATACTGGCATTATAGCAAAGCAGAGTACAGAAAGCCGTACTGAGTGGGGTATTAAGGGGGTATGTGAAGTTGGGATTGGGTGGGTCAGAGGAATTCACAATTACCCCTGTGCTGATATCCAATCCCCAACCCCCCAAGATGCATGAGGGAAGTATTTGACATAGCTTGGACAACCAATTCCATTCCATTCCATTCCATTCCATTCCCCCCGAAATCCACTTATAAATTTCTATCACAGTCCCTCTTGGCACAAGGTCACGTTGCACTAAAGGCAGGGGTCCAGATACTGAAGTGGTGAAGCATGAGGAGAAGGTAGTTGAGGCAGGTCGGGATGTGAAGAAAAGGAGCACAAGTCTCTCCTTTTGGGGAGACGCTTAGAAGAGTTGGTCCTTAACTTGCACAGTCCAGCTCTAAAGGGGAGAGAAAGATCAAGTCCATGCCTCCAGAGTCCCACTGAAGTGACGCCTCCGAAGATTCCAGTGACCAGTGTGATTTCCCACGGGAATCAAAGGGTCCAGTCCATGCCTTCAGGAGGGAGAAAGCGGCTTAGGCGGTTGAATGCAGGGCAATTCACCCCTGCAAGCTATCTCTTACAATCTGCACGCCCAGTCTTCCGCAAGATACCCTGAGGTTCACTTGAGGGGTTTTACCTGGCCATTGTATGTGCTGTAGACACATGGCATATCAACCATCAAAGTTCATTTAGAGTTTCAGTGGATTATGAGAGAGTGCTGAGTTCACACCCACTCTCTCAAAGTCAAAATAGTCACAGATTTTAGAGTCATCCAGTGTAGACAGGGAATCTTCCTTGAGGCGTAGACATAGAGACCCAACAGTTATTCTACTGTTCAGCAATGGCAAGCAGGTACTGGAAATGTCAGTATATGCAGTGGTCAGCGGGAGGAAGAGGCAAGACCTTTCAGCCAGTGCAGGGAACTTGGCTTTAGACAGATTCACGCCCCAACTCAAGAGCTTGGAAAACCTCTCCTGGGCTGACAGCAATCCTCCTCATGAGTTCCTGCTGAAGTCTGCTAAACAAAAAGACAATCGTTAGCCACTCTTGTAGGGAGTCTCCTTTCTGTGGAGAAGTGAAGCCTTTTTCCTGCAGGGCAGAATACTTTGCCTGCTTTCAAACAGCCAGTGCCTCCCTTCGCCCACACTTTTGCTCTTGTGGCCTCCAATTGCCTTTCCCCCTTTCCTTTACTCTGTGCAGGGGGTTTCCCTTCGGTCACATGAGGGAAGGTGATTTTGTGCAGGATCAGTTGCAGCACTCTCTCGCCCGCTGTGACGTTCATTTCAGGTCTCTCTGGGTCTAGGTGGGGAAGCATTCCTTGGTAGCCAGGGTCTATTACATCCTCCCCCCCCATACATCTATGCCCAGTAGTGCCAAGTCAGTTATTTTTTACTTACACTGACTTGGCACTGCTCACAGGCCCTGATTTACAGGGCAATAAGCATCAGGTTCTAACTTCCACACAGGGAACATGCAAACCTTCTCTCCTGGGGACGTTTTGATACTGGGCTCAAAACTAGGTGGGGGTCAACAAATCGTTGATTGAGCTTCAGATGGCTTGATCCAATAGTGGTCTCCACCCTTCAACGATTTGTGGCCAGACAGAAGGTGGATTTGCTGCTTTGGGAGGCCTTACCTGTGAAAACCCAGTGCCAAGATCCCAAGAGATCTCCAAAAGATTGGCTTTACCTCACTGTGCATGGAGTGTCTGAGTCCCAGATCCAGTTGATCACCTTCATAGGGATCCTTGAGCCTTGTTAGGATTAATTACCTGATCATGTAGTGTAAGATGAAGCTGCTAGGCTGATTCTTACTACCACAGGGAAGACAAATCATGGGAGGTCAGCATACAGTGCATTCGGAAAGTATTCACACCCCCTTCACTTTTTTCAATTTTGTTATGTTGCAGCCGGATACTACGATCGTTCAAATTCATTTTTTTCCTCATTAATCTACACTCAGTACCCCATAATGACAAAGTGAAAACAGAATTTTAGAAATGTTACATTTAGGTTACATTTAGGTATTTAGGGTACAGGGATATCAACATATTGTATGATTAAATTAGGGTTTTGTTCTATTTTAGGACATGGGGCTTTCCCTAGCTTTGACACAACAATCTTTCTTTTTTCACACTGGTCGGATATAAAGGAAATGGGATATAAAGGAAAGGTGGGATAGAAATGGGGCAAAAGCAAAATTAAACCACTTCTTTCTATTCTGTTCCAAAGGAAAAATATTCTAAATATGAGGGAAATAACTAATAGCTGCAAGTATTATTGAATCATTTCCATTGGACTAATGTAACATTGTCACTTCCTCCCCCACCCTTTTCTGTTTCAGAAATGGATGAAAGTGAACTTATTGTGCCCGGAACTTCCAGTGAGGTGTCAGAGGGGAACTTCCTGGAATCAAGCCAAGCAATTACACTCTTCATTGTGTTTGGCTTGTACATCTTCATCGGCACTTGGATTTGTTTGCGACAATGCAAGTAAGCCCCCCGTTGTGGAAAAGAGTCATTCTGTGGACAAGCACGTTCTTCAAGTGGGCTTCCCTCTCAAAAGGGCTGCTTTCGGACCCAAGATGGTCCTGTTCATTCTCAAGAGAGTGGCATCTCCAAGAGTCGGGGAGCCCTAGGGCAGTGAAAACCCTCAGTAGCTTCAGTGATAGGTCATAAGTCAGTAGCTTCAGTGATAACGGAAAAGCTAGGCTTGAGAAGCAAAGATGCCAATCCCTTTAAGTGGGCTGTGCTTGAAGCTGGCCGATTGAAGAACAGCTGCAACAGACTGGCATCCATTGGAAGCAATTCTCCAACTTACTGTATTTGTGTCCTGTAGGACTCAATCCCTCACGCATGCACCACAGCTGGGACAAGACCTCACTCTCCCCCCCTTTCACTCTCCCAAGTTTTGGACAATAAACTATATGGTCACCGTAATTGACTACATAATTGACTACCAACCCAGAAAACTCAAGGCTTTCTTGGATGCTATTCAGGGTCCTTGGAAAAGCCTATGTATGTATAAGGTTGTCTGGAAAACAGACTGTGCACGAGAACAAATCCTCTCCAAAACATAGCCCTAAATCCTCCATGATGCAAAAGTCACCCATGGCAGATGTCCAGGAAGTTTTCAACATCTCAGTCAGTGCACGAAGGGTTGATTGGAAAGTGCTTGAAAACTTTGGGGTATAGGAAAGGATCGATTCCCAGCCCCTTTGACTTTCACTATTTACAGTTGAGGCATCCAGCTTGGAGAGTGCCTTTCTGCATTAGGAAAGAACGTGTTATGTTCATTGAAAGGAAGACAACCCTAAAGACAGACATATCTCATTTTATCGCACTTCGCTTTGTGCTTTGCTGATATTGTGTCTTTTTACAAATTGAAGGTCTGTGGCAACCCTGCTTCAAGCAAGTCTCTCAGCACCATTTGTCCAACAGCAAGTGAAAGGAAGAGTCACACGTCTTTCACTTTAAATCAAAAGCTAGAAATGATTAAGCTTAGTGAGAAAGACATGTCAAAAGCTGAGATGGGCCAAAAGATAGGCCGAAAGCCAGGCCTCTTGCGACAAACAGCCAAGTTGGGAATGCAAAGAAAAGTTATTGAAGGAAATTAAAAGAGCTATTCCAGTGAACACATGAATGATAAGAAAGCGAAACAGCCTTATTGCTGATATGGAAAATGTTTTAGTGGACATAAGATCAAACCAGCCACAACATTCCCTTAAGCAAAGCCTAATACACAGCAAGGCCCTCTCTCTCTTCAGTTCTATGAAGGCTGAGAGAAGTGAGGAAGCTACAGGAGAAAAGTTGGAAGCTAGCAGAGCTTGGTTCATGAGGTTTCAGGAAAGAAGCCATCTCCATAACATAAAAGTGCAAGGTGAAGCAGCACGTGCTGATGTAGAAGCTGCAGCAAGTTATCCAGAAGATCTAGCTAATTGACGAATGTGGCTACACTAAACAAGAGATTTTCAATATGGACGAAATAGGATTTAGAATATTACGTAGACTTAGTTGATAAAGCAGCGGTAGGGTTTGACAGGATTGACTCCAATTTTGAAAGAAGTTCTCCTGTGGGTAAAATGCTATCAAATGGCATCACGTGCTACAGAGAATTCTTTCGTGAAAGGAAGAGTCAATCGATGTGGCAAACTTCATTGTTGCCTTATTTTAAGAAATTGCAACAGCCACCCCTGCCTTCAGCAACCACCACCCTGATCAGTCAGCAGCCATCAACATCAAGGCAAGACCCTCCACCACCACCAGCAAAAAGATTATGACTCGCTGACGGCTCAGATGATGATTAGTATTTTTTAGCCACAAACTATTTTTTAATTGAGGTATATACGTTGTTTTTTTAAAACATAATGCTATTGCACACTTAAGAAACTACAGCAATAGTGTAAACATAACTTTTGTATGCACTGGAAACCAAAAAATTTGTGTGACTTGTTTTACTGAGGTGGTCTGGAACCGAGCCCACAATATCTCCAAGGTAAGCCTGCATAAGACACCCTCCACCAAAGGAAAGATGATTCAAGAAAAAAAAAAAAGACCTTATCTTATTCCCATTACTATATCCTCAGAGAATGTAAGGTTATCCTTCTTTTAAATTATTTGGGAAAATTACCGATTAGTAAGCCATGTATGATAACAACATCATTTTAAGCTTATATATAATGTTTCGTGACCTCAAATGCTTACAGTTGCCAAAAATACTTTAGAGTTGATAACAGAAAAGCAATATCTGCACCAAATAACAGAGTTGATCACTAAAAAGATCAAATACTTAGGAATCTGTTTGCCAGAGAAATAACAAAGACCTTGAAATGAATAAATGATCAAAAAGTTTGGATTGACCAAAACCTGGGTTAAAGGCAGAAGCCAGTATTCATGGGCCCATCTGTTTCAAAGTGGTGATGCTACCTTATTTTGATAATTCCTCATTTCTGTGTATTTACGCATTCAATGCCTGCTAGCTCTCACTTTTAAAACTTTGTGAATTTCACAAGTTGAAATGGTGGTCCAACCATGAGTGTATATTCTGTAGCATATAGCCGCCCAGAATCACGTAGGTGAGATGGGCAGCTAGGTACATTGAACAAACAAACAAACAGATATTTCTAAGAAAAACGCTGATTGCTTCATTAGCAAGCTTGCAAAGAGAGCTCCAACAGACGTCTTATCTGAGGGGACTCCAGCTGAAAAGGCACTGTAATTGTTTCCTGTACAGCTCCTTTGCACAACTAATATCAGGATTGCAGGAGTGATTTTGCCACCTTCTGGAAAGAAGCTGCAGTGAAACTGAATTTTGTGCCCTTTCCAACCGAGGGTCACATTCCAGTGGCTACCTGGAGGGCACGTCTTCATGGCCTTTGTGCAGTAACACACCTTCATCCTTTCTGATTAGAACTAAGCAGCAGCCAACTTCTCCTCTGGCATTGTCTGGGTTTCAGAGATAGGCAAACGATATAAACAACCGACCCTGGAAAAGCACAAGAAGGGGACTCAGTTCCCTCCTAAGCTGTGGGCTTCCGATTTTGGCTTCGCTTTGTGGTCAGTTAGAATTCGTAAACGCTGTCGCTTGCCTATCACAATTCCATCTTTAAGAAAGGCAAGACAGACACAACAATTTCATTGTTCAATCCATTTTTAAAGCGTTATCGGTAAGATCTATGCCAGACATTTCCGTGGAAGCTTTTAAAACTGGTTAGACTTGGGAGACATCTTGCCAGAAAAACAGATAGTGCTCCCCTCTCCATCCTGAATTAGAAATACCACTTTGCAGAAAAATATGTCACCGTCAGCCCAACGGGCTTTTGACTTTAATGGGACAATGGAAGACCAAAGCTTACAACCTGCGCATCGCCCTCTTTTTCTTATCCACAGATTACATGACGATCCTCAACAGGACACCTGTCAGAAGCAATACCAACCGGAAAGGTATGCAACTTTATTCTACTTTAATCTTTGAATCAACTTCATATCAATATTATACTGGACTACTTAAACAAAGCGTGCCTAAATTACTGAAGGAATACACTGCAACCCTGTTATACTCAGGTAACAAACTCTTCTATTATACCCCCTAATAAGGTTAAGGAGGAGGACAGCAAAGGCCTTGGTTTTCTCCTGCAATTGCCCTTTAATGCAGATTAACTTTAATCAAAACAAAGCCCAAGAAAGTAAATCTGAAGCACCGGTTAGTATGGTCTGAGCAGATGGTATGTTTTAAATGCCGATGGATTGGTTTCCAAGTCGCAGGAGTATATAATGCTTCTATTAACTTATGCTTTCTAAAATGCTGAAAGGAACTTATTGGCTACTAGGCCTTTTCTTTCTTACACCGGAGGAATCTAATACATTCCTGCTACGGGTAAACGTTTGGGGCCAAAGCACAGACACATCTCCTCTATACAGCCCAATCAGGCCTGTGCAATAATGTTGCTGATCGGCTTTCTTTAAGCCAAACTGTTGAGGAAGCTGTTCCAGGCAGCAGGCTGTGTGCTGAAAGTGGCCCTTCATGCTGAAGTAGCCTTGTCCAAAGCTGAGAATGATTAACTCTTTCATCCTTGGTCAAATCTAATGGTTTGCCCACAAAGTTTGGCCTCAGTAACTTTCAGGTTTTCCTGGCCATGAGGAATGGAGGTTAAGAGGCTAAGCTATTCGCATTTTCCTCAATAGCTATTGGTTTGGGATTACTAATAGGCCAAGGCAGAGTTCAGAGAAAGGATTCTAGATATGGAAAGTTAATCTGAATGTAGTAGAAGCTACACTAAAGTTCAGTTCAGGAACCGGGTGAATGGTCTTAAGCCAGCTAGGAAGGTTGACTTTATTGTACTTAAATATCAGTGTAACTGTGCTTTAGCATCTTACCCTCAGCAGGTTCAGAGGGCATATAAAGAAAGACTCCTTATGGTGATAATATTTATCGTTGCGATCTGAAGCAGGTGAATTTCTGGTTCATGTTTTATTATACTGTAATATATTATTACACAATATATTATACAATATAACTGAGGCTCTGTGGCTTGGATGGGGAGGAACCATCTCCAACTCAATCCTAGCAAGACCGAGTGGTTCTGGCTATTTGGGCCACCCAGATCTGGGGATATTCCATCTCTGACCTTGGATACTTCCCCATTCCAGAGTGGTGTGCAATCTGGGGGTCTTCCTGGATTCACTGCTCCTGCTCGATGAGCAAGTGCTGGCTGTGGCCAGGAAGGCCTTTGCACAGCTTCATCTGGTGCTCCTCCTTTTGGGGAGGTCCGTCAGACAGTCACTTTGCCCACCTTGCTGGCTGGGGAATTCTGCAAGTTAAAGTCCATACGTCTTAAAGTTGCCAAGTTTGAGAAACACTAGTCTACAACATGAGATTTTCAGTGTTCAAAAATGTTACCCCTGCACACACAGAGTGCTAAGGGGTCGCATGTGTCCTACTCCTATGTTTCTACACTAGTTTACTGAAAGGAGGACAACTGTTTCAGCAAAGTGAAAATCAGGGAAGTGAACATCCTGATTTCTAATGCTTGTTTTCAAATACCATTCTCCAAATACAGTAATTGCTCAAAGGCTGAGTTTCATATATCTATAACACTGCATAGGCACCAATGGGACCAAGTGCCCCAGGTTTTGCAGTCCCCGCTCATCACACTGGAGAAAGAGATTGTCACAGGAAACAGGCCCAGCAGAATCCATGATGAATGGTGCTGTTCCTTGAGCTCTGCAACAGCAACTGGTCAGCAGGAGCAGGTGAGGGCTCAGTCGGGCAATCAGGGCCCAGTTCCTGATGGGGTGGTCACTCCCTAGACAGGTCAGTATCTTCAGTGATAAGGGAAAAGCTTGGCTTGAGAAGCAAAGATGCCAATCTCTTTAAGTGGGCTGTGCCTGAAGCTGGCCGATTGAAGAACAGCTGCAACAGACTGGCATCCACTGGAAGCAATTCTCCAACTGACTGCATTTGTCTCCTGTAGGACTCACCCTGTCACGCATGCACCACAGCTGGGACAAGACCTCACTCTCCTGTATATTTCCCAGAGTGCGCTGAGAAGAACCATGTTTATTGTAATGATCATTGGGTGCCTGCTCTCCAAGAAAGAGGGACCCTGAACAATAGAAGAGCATAGAATTTATACACTTTTGAGGTTGAGAAGCGGTAAACCTGAGGGAGCCGATTCGAGGATAGGTTTGGATAGGTGTTAAATGGGGGAGAAATGGTTTTTTCTATTGAGGAATCTATGGCAAAAGACAATGGAATGTTGAGAGAAAAGGTACATGCTCTTAATAAGGAGAGAATCCCGAGGTTTCTCCCTTATTAGCAAAGGATTTCCTTAATGGGGTTGCCCCTCCCGCAAACCCTTCAGCAGACAGGTGATGGCCATCCCACTGTTTCAGGGTGATAGTATTAAGAGGGCTATTTTTGGCAGTGGAACATGGTCACTCTTGGGTCATGCAATAGCTTGTGGCTGAACCTGTTCTGCATGAGCAAAGAATGGCAGAAGGAAGCAAAGGAAAGAGTTTGCAAGAGAAGCAAGGGGGGGGGGCAGAAAGAGAGGCAAGGGGGAGGGGGGAAAGGTTTCCAGCTTTATTTTATTAATTTTCCATCAAATATATCCAATTTTCCAGCAGCGACTCTTTTAAGGAACAGGCAAAGGTGTTTTGGTATCCTGCTCAAATGTTTGGTGCAGAGAGAGCAAAAAACAGGTAATAGAAAGTAGAGGAGGAGGGAAGTGCCAAGGCTTTTTTGGCAAAAAGGGAGATCTTAGGGAACCAGCCACCAACTCAGTTGTTGTAGGGACTGAAATATTGTGCAAACCATTCTGATTAAGTGTGCTGCAGGCAGGGGAGAAAAGAAAAAGAAAACAAAATGGGTTTCTTTAGGGAAAGGGCTGTCTGGGATATGCAAGCAGAGTGGGAGAAGAGACTTCTGAAATAGATACTGGCATTATAGCAAAGCAGAGTACAGAAAGCCGTACTGAGTGGGGTATTAAGGGGGTATGTGAAGTTGGGATTGGGTGGGTCAGAGGAATTCACAATTACCCCTGTGCTGATATCCAATCCCCAACCCCCCAAGATGCATGAGGGAAGTATTTGACATAGCTTGGACAACCAATTCCATTCCATTCCATTCCCCCCGAAATCCACTTATAAATTTCTATCACAGTCCCTCTTGGCACAAGGTCACGTTGCACTAAAGGCAGGGGTCCAGATACTGAAGTGGTGAAGCATGAGGAGAAGGTAGTTGAGGCAGGTCGGGATGTGAAGAAAAGGAGCACAAGTCTCTCCTTTTGGGGAGACGCTTAGAAGAGTTGGTCCTTAACTTGCACAGTCCAGCTCTAAAGGGGAGAGAAAGATCAAGTCCATGCCTCCAGAGTCCCACTGAAGTGACGCCTCCGAAGATTCCAGTGACCAGTGTGATTTCCCACGGGAATCAAAGGGTCCAGTCCATGCCTTCAGGAGGGAGAAAGCGGCTTAGGCGGTTGAATGCAGGGCAATTCACCCCTGCAAGCTATCTCTTACAATCTGCACGCCCAGTCTTCCGCAAGATACCCTGAGGTTCACTTGAGGGGTTTTACCTGGCCATTGTATGTGCTGTAGACACATGGCATATCAACCATCAAAGTTCATTTAGAGTTTCAGTGGATTATGAGAGAGTGCTGAGTTCACACCCACTCTCTCAAAGTCAAAATAGTCACAGATTTTAGAGTCATCCAGTGTAGACAGGGAATCTTCCTTGAGGCGTAGACATAGAGACCCAACAGTTATTCTACTGTTCAGCAATGGCAAGCAGGTACTGGAAATGTCAGTATATGCAGTGGTCAGCGGGAGGAAGAGGCAAGACCTTTCAGCCAGTGCAGGGAACTTGGCTTTAGACAGATTCACGCCCCAACTCAAGAGCTTGGAAAACCTCTCCTGGGCTGACAGCAATCCTCCTCATGAGTTCCTGCTGAAGTCTGCTAAACAAAAAGACAATCGTTAGCCACTCTTGTAGGGAGTCTCCTTTCTGTGGAGAAGTGAAGCCTTTTTTTCCTGCAGGGCAGAATACTTTGCCTGCTTTCAAACAGCCAGTGCCTCCCTTCGCCCACACTTTTGCTCTTGTGGCCTCCAATTGCCTTTCCCCCTTTCCTTTACTCTGTGCAGGGGGTTTCCCTTCGGTCACATGAGGGAAGGTGATTTTGTGCAGGATCAGTTGCAGCACTCTCTCGCCCGCTGTGACGTTCATTTCAGGTCTCTCTGGGTCTAGGTGGGGAAGCATTCCTTGGTAGCCAGGGTCTATTACATCCTCCCCCCCCATACATCTATGCCCAGTAGTGCCAAGTCAGTTATTTTTTACTTACACTGACTTGGCACTGCTCACAGGCCCTGATTTACAGGGCAATAAGCATCAGGTTCTAACTTCCACACAGGGAACATGCAAACCTTCTCTCCTGGGGGGACGTTTTGATACTGGGCTCAAAACTAGGTGGGGGTCAACAAATCGTTGATTGAGCTTCAGATGGCTTGATCCAATAGTGGTCTCCACCCTTCAACGATTTGTGGCCAGACAGAAGGTGGATTTGCTGCTTTGGGAGGCCTTACCTGTGAAAACCCAGTGCCAAGATCCCAAGAGATCTCCAAAAGATTGGCTTTACCTCACTGTGCATGGAGTGTCTGAGTCCCAGATCCAGTTGATCACCTTCATAGGGATCCTTGAGCCTTGTTAGGATTAATTACCTGATCATGTAGTGTAAGATGAAGCTGCTAGGCTGATTCTTACTACCACAGGGAAGACAAATCATGGGAGGTCAGCATACAGTGCATTCGGAAAGTATTCACACCCCTTCACTTTTTCAATTTTGTTATGTTGCAGCCGGATACTACGATTGTTCAAATTCATTTTTTTCCTCATTAATCTACACTCAGTACCCCATAATGACAAAGTGAAAACAGAATTTTAGAAATGTTACATTTA
The DNA here is from genome assembly GCF_059951505.1 of Python bivittatus. Classification (NCBI taxonomy): domain Eukaryota; kingdom Metazoa; phylum Chordata; class Lepidosauria; order Squamata; family Pythonidae; genus Python; species Python bivittatus. The sequence goes on from NW_028277122.1 coordinate 76,503, forward strand.
GGTTACATTTAGGTATTTAGGGTACAGGGATATCAACATATTGTATGATTAAATTAGGGTTTTGTTCTATTTTAGGACATGGGGCTTTCCCTAGCTTTGACACAACAATCTTTCTTTTTTCACACTGGTCGGATATAAAGGAAATGGGATATAAAGGAAAGGTGGGATAGAAATGGGGCAAAAGCAAAATTAAACCACTTCTTTCTATTCTGTTCCAAAGGAAAAATATTCTAAATATGAGGGAAATAACTAATAGCTGCAAGTATTATTGAATCATTTCCATTGGACTAATGTAACATTGTCACTTCCTCCCCACCCTTTTCTGTTTCAGAAATGGATGAAAGTGAACTTATTGTGCCCGGAACTTCCAGTGAGGTGTCAGAGGGGAACTTCCTGGAATCAAGCCAAGCAATTACACTCTTCATTGTGTTTGGCTTGTACATCTTCATCGGCACTTGGATTTGTTTGCGACAATGCAAGTAAGCCCCCCGTTGTGGAAAAGAGTCATTCTGTGGACAAGCACGTTCTTCAAGTGGGCTTCCCTCTCAAAAGGGCTGCTTTCGGACCCAAGATGGTCCTGTTCATTCTCAAGAGAGTGGCATCTCCAAGAGTCGGGGAGCCCTAGGGCAGTGAAAACCCTCAGTAGCTTCAGTGATAGGTCATAAGTCAGTAGCTTCAGTGATAAGGGAAAAGCTAGGCTTGAGAAGCAAAGATGCCAATCCCTTTAAGTGGGCTGTGCTTGAAGCTGGCCGATTGAAGAACAGCTGCAACAGACTGGCATCCATTGGAAGCAATTTTCCAACTTACTGTATTTGTGTCCTGTAGGACTCAATCCCTCACGCATGCACCACAGCTGGGACAAGACCTCACTCTCCCCCCCTTTCACTCTCCCAAGTTTTGGACAATAAACTATATGGTCACCGTAATTGACTACATAATTGACTACCAACCCAGAAAACTCAAGGCTTTCTTGGATGCTATTCAGGGTCCTTGGAAAAGCCTATGTATGTATAAGGTTGTCTGGAAAACAGACTGTGCACGAGAACAAATCCTCTCCAAAACATAGCCCTAAATCCTCCATGATGCAAAAGTCACCCATGGCAGATGTCCAGGAAGTTTTCAACATCTCAGTCAGTGCACGAAGGGTTGATTGGAAAGTGCTTGAAAACTTTGGGGTATAGGAAAGGATCGATTCCCAGCCCCTTTGACTTTCACTATTTACAGTTGAGGCATCCAGCTTGGAGAGTGCCTTTCTGCATTAGGAAAGAACGTGTTATGTTCATTGAAAGGAAGACAACCCTAAAGACAGACATATCTCATTTTATCACACTTCGCTTTGTGCTTTGCTGATATTGTGTCTTTTTACAAATTGAAGGTCTGTGGCAACCCTGCTTCAAGCAAGTCTCTCAGCACCATTTGTCCAACAGCAAGTGAAAGGAAGAGTCACACGTCTTTCACTTTAAATCAAAAGCTAGAAATGATTAAGCTTAGTGAGAAAGACATGTCAAAAGCTGAGATGGGCCAAAAGATAGGCCGAAAGCCAGGCCTCTTGCGACAAACAGCCAAGTTGGGAATGCAAAGAAAAGTTATTGAAGGAAATTAAAAGAGCTATTCCAGTGAACACATGAATGATAAGAAAGCGAAACAGCCTTATTGCTGATATGGAAAATGTTTTAGTGGACATAAGATCAAACCAGCCACAACATTCCCTTAAGCAAAGCCTAATACACAGCAAGGCCCTCTCTCTTCAGTTCTATGAAGGCTGAGAGAAGTGAGGAAGCTACAGGAGAAAAGTTGGAAGCTAGCAGAGCTTGGTTCATGAGGTTTCAGGAAAGAAGCCATCTCCATAACATAAAAGTGCAAGGTGAAGCAGCACGTGCTGATGTAGAAGCTGCAGCAAGTTATCCAGAAGATCTAGCTAATTGACGAATGTGGCTACACTAAACAAGAGATTTTCAATATGGACGAAATAGGATTTAGAATATTACGTAGACTTAGTTGATAAAGCAGCGGTAGGGTTTGACAGGATTGACTCCAATTTTGAAAGAAGTTCTCCTGTGGGTAAAATGCTATCAAATGGCATCACGTGCTACAGAGAATTCTTTCGTGAAAGGAAGAGTCAATCGATGTGGCAAACTTCATTGTTGCCTTATTTTAAGAAATTGCAACAGCCACCCCTGCCTTCAGCAACCACCACCCTGATCAGTCAGCAGCCATCAACATCAAGGCAAGACCCTCCACCACCACCAGCAAAAAGATTATGACTCGCTGACGGCTCAGATGATGATTAGTATTTTTTAGCCACAAACTATTTTTTAATTGAGGTATATACGTTGTTTTTTTAAAACATAATGCTATTGCACACTTAAGAAACTACAGCAATAGTGTAAACATAACTTTTGTATGCACTGGAAACCAAAAAATTTGTGTGACTTGTTTTACTGAGGTGGTCTGGAACCGAGCCCACAATATCTCCAAGGTAAGCCTGCATAAGACACCCTCCACCAAAGGAAAGATGATTCAAGAAAAAAAAAAGACCTTATCTTATTCCCATTACTATATCCTCAGAGAATGTAAGGTTATCCTTCTTTTAAATTATTTGGGAAAATTACCGATTAGTAAGCCATGTATGATAACAACATCATTTTAAGCTTATATATAATGTTTCGTGACCTCAAATGCTTACAGTTGCCAAAAATACTTTAGAGTTGATAACAGAAAAGCAATATCTGCACCAAATAACAGAGTTGATCACTAAAAAGATCAAATACTTAGGAATCTGTTTGCCAGAGAAATAACAAAGACCTTGAAATGAATAAATGATCAAAAAGTTTGGATTGACCAAAACCTGGGTTAAAGGCAGAAGCCAGTATTCATGGGCCCATCTGTTTCAAAGTGGTGATGCTACCTTATTTTGATAATTCCTCATTTCTGTGTATTTACGCATTCAATGCCTGCTAGCTCTCACTTTTAAAACTTTGTGAATTTCACAAGTTGAAATGGTGGTCCAACCATGAGTGTATATTCTGTAGCATATAGCCGCCCAGAATCACGTAGGTGAGATGGGCAGCTAGGTACATTGAACAAACAAACAAACAGATATTTCTAAGAAAAACGCTGATTGCTTCATTAGCAAGCTTGCAAAGAGAGCTCCAACAGACGTCTTATCTGAGGGGACTCCAGCTGAAAAGGCACTGTAATTGTTTCCTGTACAGCTCCTTTGCACAACTAATATCAGGATTGCAGGAGTGATTTTGCCACCTTCTGGAAAGAAGCTGCAGTGAAACTGAATTTTGTGCCCTTTCCAACCGAGGGTCACATTCCAGTGGCTACCTGGAGGGCACGTCTTCATGGCCTTTGTGCAGTAACACACCTTCATCCTTTCTGATTAGAACTAAGCAGCAGCCAACTTCTCCTCTGGCATTGTCTGGGTTTCAGAGATAGGCAAACGATATAAACAACCGACCCTGGAAAAGCACAAAAAGGGGACTCAGTTCCCTCCTAAGCTGTGGGCTTCCGATTTTGGCTTCGCTTTGTGGTCAGTTAGAATTCGTAAACGCTGTCGCTTGCCTATCACAATTCCATCTTTAAGAAAGGCAAGACAGACACAACAATTTCATTGTTCAATCCATTTTTAAAGCGTTATCGGTAAGATCTATGCCAGACATTTCCGTGGAAGCTTTTAAAACTGGTTAGACTTGGGAGACATCTTGCCAGAAAAACAGATAGTGCTCCCCTCTCCATCCTGAATTAGAAATACCACTTTGCAGAAAAATATGTCACCGTCAGCCCAACGGGCTTTTGACTTTAATGGGACAATGGAAGACCAAAGCTTACAACCTGCGCATCGCCCTCTTTTTCTTATCCACAGATTACATGACGATCCTCAACAGGACACCTGTCAGAAGCAATACCAACCGGAAAGGTATGCAACTTTATTCTACTTTAATCTTTGAATCAACTTCATATCAATATTATACTGGACTACTTAAACAAAGCGTGCCTAAATTACTGAAGGAATACACTGCAACCCTGTTATACTCAGGTAACAAACTCTTCTATTATACCCCCTAATAAGGTTAAGGAGGAGGACAGCAAAGGCCTTGGTTTTCTCCTGCAATTGCCCTTTAATGCAGATTAACTTTAATCAAAACAAAGCCCAAGAAAATAAATCTGAAGCACCGGTTAGTATGGTCTGAGCAGATGGTATGTTTTAAATGCCGATGGATTGGTTTCCAAGTCGCAGGAGTATATAATGCTTCTATTAACTTATGCTTTCTAAAATGCTGAAAGGAACATATTGGCTACTAGGCCTTTTCTTTCTTACACCGGAGGAATCTAATACATTCCTGCTACGGGTAAACGTTTGGGGCCAAAGCACAGACACATCTCCTCTATACAGCCCAATCAGGCCTGTGCAATAATGTTGCTGATCGGCTTTCTTTAAGCCAAACTGTTGAGGAAGCTGTTCCAGGCAGCAGGCTGTGTGCTGAAAGTGGCCCTTCATGCTGAAGTAGCCTTGTCCAAAGCTGAGAATGATTAACTCTTTCATCCTTGGTCAAATCTAATGGTTTGCCCACAAAGTTTGGCCTCAGTAACTTTCAGATTTTCCTGGCCATGAGGAATGGAGGTTAAGAGGCTAAGCTATTCGCATTTTCCTCAATAGCTATTGGTTTGGGATTACTAATAGGCCAAGGCAGAGTTCAGAGAAAGGATTCTAGATATGGAAAGTTAATCTGAATGTAGTAGAAGCTACACTAAAGTTCAGTTCAGGAACCGGGTGAATGGTCTTAAGCCAGCTAGGAAGGTTGACTTTATTGTACTTAAATATCAGTGTAACTGTGCTTTAGCATCTTACCCTCAGCAGGTTCAGAGGGCATATAAAGAAAGACTCCTTATGGTGATAATATTTATCGTTGCGATCTGAAGCAGGTGAATTTCTGGTTCATGTTTTATTATACTGTAATATATTATTACACAATATATTATACAATATAACTGAGGCTCTGTGGCTTGGATGGGGAGGAACCATCTCCAACTCAATCCTAGCAAGACCGAGTGGTTCTGGCTATTTGGGCCACCCAGATCTGGGGATATTCCATCTCTGACCTTGGATACTTCCCCATTCCAGAGTGGTGTGCAATCTGGGGGTCTTCCTGGATTCACTGCTCCTGCTCGATGAGCAAGTGCTGGCTGTGGCCAGGAAGGCCTTTGCACAGCTTCATCTGGTGCTCCTCCTTTTGGGGAGGTCCGTCAGACAGTCACTTTGCCCACCTTGCTGGCTGGGGAATTCTGCAAGTTAAAGTCCATACGTCTTAAAGTTGCCAAGTTTGAGAAACACTAGTCTACAACATGAGATTTTCAGTGTTCAAAAATGTTACCCCTGCACACACAGAGTGCTAAGGGGTCGCATGTGTCCTACTCCTATGTTTCTACACTAGTTTACTGAAAGGAGGACAACTGTTTCAGCAAAGTGAAAATCAGGGAAGTGAACATCCTGATTTCTAATGCTTGTTTTCAAATGCCATTCTCCAAATACAGTAATTGCTCAAAGGCTGAGTTTCATATATCTATAACACTGCATAGGCACCAATGGGACCAAGTGCCCCAGGTTTGCAGTCCCGCTCATCACACTGGAGAAAGAGATTGTCACAGGAAACAGGCCCACAGCAGAATCCAGGGGATGAATGGTGCTGGTTCCTTGAAGCTCTGCAACAGCAACTGGTCAGCAGGAGCAGGTGAGGGCTCAGTCGGGCAATCAGGGCCCAGTTCCTGATGGGGTGGTCACTCCCTAGACAGGTCAATTATCTTCAGTGATAAGG